>NC_059391.1:25505645-25805645 GCF_019703515.2 Myxocyprinus asiaticus
TGATATAGACTGATATTTACGCATATGCCGATATTGATCATTGGATCCGTGCGCGCGACCGTTCGGATGTGCATGTGATTTGCACGCGATGGAGACATGCATCTGTGAGATGCATGTGAGCTGAAGTGAAGTCAGCATCAGTGTGTTCAGGTTTGAACCCGGGTGTGTCCAGCACCAGAATTTGCACCAGAAAAACAGTCGTTTTGAGAGACTTCGACCGTTTTATCAGGTCAAAGAAGCCGTGTTTGTGTCATTTTGCTGTTTAAAGAGCGTCCAATGGAGTTATGCAGGGTAAGAAACGGTGTGCGCGCGCGTGTATGAGGCAGAGAAAGACAAACACTATACATTTGTAAAGACAAAAGGTTACAACAATATGAAACAATATGCCAGTTCTCATAAGGCAAGTAACAAATAATAAAGAAATAGCCTATTAAATGGATAACGTCAGAGAAAAATAAAGAAAATGACACATAGACAGCATTTTGCACGCTCCTATTGCTCCCAAAATGCTACCTAGGTAGGCAGCTCACTATTCTGCAGTTGTAAGGAGCAGTAAGGTAAGGTGTCATTGTTTGGTAAACTCCCAGTCAGTAAGTAGTAGTTAGCTAAGTAGTTAGCTATGACTTAGCAGGTGAGAGTTTCTAGTTTAAATGCCTCACACTTGTAGTTGTGTTTAGAATCCTGTGTTTTCTTGTTTCATTGTGTTCACACTTTACCCTGGGTTAGTAATTCGCAACTTTCTTTCTCTACTCTGGAGAATGGTTTAATAATAACCCAGGTTGTGCTAACTACCTCAGAAAGGTCACAGTCATACTGTCTCTCTGTCTGATTATCAGAGGAAAAATTGTCTGGACTTTGGGCTCCTCACAGGGGCCAAACAGCAGAACATCTGGAAACACGTGGCAGGTAACAGAGATCAACACACACACACACACAGTATGAGTTAAAGTCTGAGTGATATCGCAAAACAAAAACAGCCCAAAACAGTATATGCTAGGTATAGTAGATGTTTTTACAAAGATGATTAGGTGTTGATAAAGGAATAGTTCACACAAAAATAACTTTTCTCTCATCATTTACTCACACTGCTGGCATCCCAGATGTGTATGACTTTCTTTCTTCAGCAGAACACAAATTAAGATTTTTAGAAGAATATCTCAGCTCTGTAGATCCATACAATGCAAGTAAATTTTGAAGTTCCAAAATAAAAGTAATCCATAAGACTCCAGTGGTTAAATCCATGTGTTCAGACACAATATGATAGGTGTGGGTGAGAAACAGTTCAATAGTGAAGTAATTTTTTTGTCATAAATTCTCCTCCCTGCCCAGTAGGGGGTGATATGCACAAAGAATGTGGATCACCTAAAACAGAAGAAGTAGAAAGTGAAGGAACAAAAAGACTTAAATATTGATCTGTTTCTCACCAACAACTATTATATCACTTCAGAAGATATGGATTTAACCACCAGTGTTGTTTGGAGTACTTTTATGTTGCCCTTACGTGGATTTTGGAGCTTCAGATGTTTGGCACCCATTCACTTGCATTGTATGGACTTACAGAGCTGAGATATTCTTCTAAAAATCTTCGTTTGAGTTCCACAGAAGAAAGAAAGTCATACACATCTGGGATGGCATGAGGGTGAGTAAATGGTGAGAGAATTTTCATTTTTGGGTGAACTAACCCAATAAACGTTATACACTCATTTGTAAGACCTTAACGACACCAAATTATCTTTGTGCATAAGGAGCTATTTTAAGTTTGAAAAGTCAGAAGGAATGATTGTTTATCAAATGAGTTTGTAATTAGAATTTCTGTCCATTTAGAAATAATAAGTACTGATTATTATTCAGAAAACCTAGTAGAATATATAGTTGTGCCATAGAAATTTTGCTTACTCAACACAGTCCAATGACGACTCGTAAAAATTTGTATTAGATGGTAAAATCTGAAGATATGACTCCCAGAAGTTGTGTAAAACTTAATTAAACAGATTAGAGTTTGTCAGGTCGAAAGAGAAATGTTTGCAGTGTTTGTGTTGGGTCAACACTATGGGCAGTCCATGGGTGTGTTTTTGGTTCAACCTGGGTTTAGATAACAGATATTTTGTGTGTGTGTGTGTGTGTGTGTGTGTGTGTCAAATGAGCTGAATCACAGTGATTATTGGAGCCCTGCCCCCTTCTCTCTGTCTGTGCTGAGTCAGGCCACAAATGGAAGACAAGCCAGAAAGAGAGAGAGAGAGAGAGAGAGAATCAGTACATTGGTACCCTGACATGTGATTCAAAGCACACGCTCGCACGCTCACTCATCCACAGAAACACAGAGAGACTTTATGCAGGGATGGGGAGGTGGATCTGGCTGTTGGAGTGTGTGTGATGTAGTGAGTATGGCTTTAGCACTAGCGGTAGTGTGTGAAGTTTCATTGGTGGAATCACATGATTAACAGGTCAGTGATGAACACAAAGAGGTACGATGACCTCAACTGGAACTATGACAGGTTTGCACCTCAAATGTGTGTGAGTGTGTTTGTTTGTGTGCAAACTGTCTATCTATGTCTATGTCTGTCTATCTATCTGTCTGTCTCTCTGTCTCTCTCTGTCATCTATCTATGTCTGTGTCTGTCTATCTATCTGTCTGTCTCTCTGTCTATCTCTATCATCTGTCTATCTATGTCTGTCTATCTCTATCATTGTCTATCTATGTCTATGTCTGTCTATCTATCTATCTGTCTGTCTCTCTGTCGCTATCATCTGTCTGTCTGTCTATCTATCTATCATCTGTCTGTATGTCTGTCTGTCTGTCTATTTCTATCATCTGTCTATTATCCATCTATCTATCATCTGTCTGTCATTCAATCTACAGTATGTATCTATTGTTTTATCGTTCTCTCATTCTAACAGTTCAATTCAATTTCAATCACTCAATCCAGTTCATCTTTATTGGCATGAAAATTGGTGTATTGTATTATACACTGTAGCAAATAGTATAGCATTGTAAGATTATTGTCTAAACAGAACTTAAATAAGAAATAATAATAGTAGTACAACAAAAAACAATATCACAAGTAATAATGAAAAAGTAAAAACACTTAATATTAATAATGACATAAAACAAAGAACATAAGCACAATAAAACAAACTTACTGTATAAATGGGATTAGCTGTTTCTTGCACTATGGATGACACACACCGATTTCAGCCTCTCTCTCTCTCTCTCTCTCTCTCTCTCTCTCTCTCTCTCTCTCTCTCTCTCTCTTCTCTCTCTCAGATGGTTCTGGCACAGGCAGCTCTCCACTGGTTAGCAGAATGCTGCTTGCTCCAGAGCAGCAGGACTCTCCGTCTGGTGTGCCCAGTGTGGAAGAGCTCAGTCTGGGCCTGCTGTCTCTGAGCCTCCCCTCCTGGAACCAGCCACCATGGATCCACCCGGAACCCCAGCGCCCGCCCCAAACCTGCTCACAGACACCCAGTGAGTCAATCTGCACTGTGTTTGTGTATCAGTATGCAGGATTGTATGCTGAATGTGCATTTGATAACATGCTTAATAGTTGTATGGCTGTTCCTCTGTTAGTTCAAGCTAGTTTCAGGTACTTTGTGAGTTTGTGTGTTGGTGTAAATCAGGTTTTGCCTGCGCAGCCAACGGTCCCCACAATGAAAATGGCCGAATAAACATACTCAGTAATGTCTTAAAGGGATAGCTCCTGTTTTTGTTCCAAACCCTAATAACTTTCTTTCTTCCGTGGGACAGAAAAGGAGATGTTTGGCAGAATGTCAGCCTCAGTCACCATTCACTTTCATTGTTTCAAAGATGGAAAAAAGAAAGGCAGGCATGTTTGGAACAGCGTGAGGCTGTGTAAATGATGACAAACATTCAGTTTTGGGTGAACTTTCCCTTTAATGAAAATGTAAAAGTGTTTCTGTGAGGCTTCACACATGTCATTGGAAAGACCCAACTATGATAGAAAACAAACATGTGTCTTGATAGATTGTTCTGGAAGGTCTGATCTGTAGTGATGCCTCATATCTCAATTTCTCACTCATGACTAATCACTTTCACACCCATCACAGAGGACAGAAAACAGCTTTCATCTACATTGGCTTCCATTTCATTTCAACTTTCTCTTTAGCTTCCCTATCTTATATTACAAGCGTAAATGAGTTGTGTGTATATGTGTCCAACTGTTTTAAATTAAAGTCATGCTGTTGCCTAAGGTTTGTTCTGACCTAAATCCAGTTATAGAGGAACATAACACACACACACACACATACACACACACACACACGCTTCTCTTTTTTGCTGTCTCATCTAGCACTTGTCTCATTCATTTAGCATTTCTACAGGAATAAATGTAAACAAGTGCTTAAAAATTCACTCTGCTGCATTGTCATTGGTTTAAAGTCCGCATAAAACCAGAATTGATCCGAGTTACTTTTTTAATACATGTTCCTGGTCTTATTGTGAACAAATCATCTGTGGATGTTATTCTAAAGAAAAACGGTTTGTCTTCATAATATTTGATCAAAATATAATAACTTGCTCCGCCTCCCATCAATTCAGTTCTTGTTAAATATCCCGTTTCACTCAGAAATATGTCACATTATGGAAGTAAAATGGTTGTGAATGTCATTCCATATTGACATTAATGGTATTTAGTTGACATAGAGACACACTTCTCATCCATAATATTTATTCAAGTTTTCTCTTGCAGTGCTGAATCTCTTGGGTGCTCCACAAGGCAGCGATCCTGGTCAGATTCAAGGTTTCCAAGCCCAAGAGTTTGCCGGTGGGCATGACCTACTGGAGCGGTTCTCCAGCCTGAGTCATGTGATGCCAAAGCGAGAACCTCACTCTCTTCTGCACTCTGGACCCAGCAGTCCTGTCAACTCTGAGACCAGCGGAATCTCATCTGGATCCGACCAGCTGGTGAGTAACATGGTTCAGGTCACAAACCCATACAACGATACCCATATAAAGTATTTTCTGATATAGACTGATATCAGAAATCGGTCTGTTCTTACAGAGATTTGAAAACACTGCCCCCAGTGGCGAAGCAGCATATGATGAGGTGAAATATCCACAGGGTGGCGCCAAAAGCGAGTTGTATTTTTAGTTGTAAAATATGTTATACAGTCAACAGTAATGCATATTTTATTAATTATATACCCAAACCCCAGCACTAAACCTAGCCGTCAGTGGAGTAAAAAAAATATATTATCAAACATATAATGTGGTTTTTAAACGTTTCTAATGATTGATTATGATAGATAAGATGCGATCGCCAATGCACTTGCCGGCTATGCATGCTGCAATATTTTCGTTGCAATGCAAGATGGGATTCTGAGTTTGTATCGTCATAGAAGCATACAAAAGGAGGAGCATAGAAGGTTCTAAAAACCTAACCTTTCCACTCTCCCAGCCCCGGAAGTGGTTGTGATGGATGCAGTGAGAGAAGTCTCAAGTGGACTGACTAGTTTGTATATTCTTTGACATCAGAAAACATGGCCGCAGCACTGCATCTAAACAGTGCGCTCCGACGTTAACAGCTTTATACTTTTATTTAGTGATTGTTTTAAAGTATGTTACATATAAAAATAAAGATATTATGATGTTGAAAAGACTATTTGAGCAGCTGGTTCATTATGACAACCGATTTTGCTGGTAAACAGCAGCATGAATGCAGATCACTCCAGTTTGATCATACGCGTCTGAGCTCAGCCTAGTGTAATAACACCGGTTTCATCGTACATGCGAAAGGGTTAAGACTTGTTTTCAGAGAATATATATTGATTTGTTTTGTTTGTTTTGTATTTTTTTGTCTAACCCCAATTGGCAAATATATATATATATATATATATATATTTTTTTTTTTTTTTTCCAAGCATGAACCTCAATTAATTTTGTTATTATTTAAACTGTTATTATTTAAACCATTATGCTTATAACAAAACAAAAACATTTTAGCCAATTGGGCAGTTTGTTCACTAGTGGACTGATCTCCTGCCTCTGAAAAAGTGTAAAAAACCAGGCAACCAGTATATAGTATATTAGTATAGTATGCAGTATAGTGTTTTAGTATAGTATATAGTATATTAGTATAGTATGCAGTATAGTGTTTTAGTCTAGTATATAGTATATTAGTATAGTATGCAGTATAGTGTTTAGTATAGTATATAGTATATTATAATAGTATGCAGTATAGTGTTTTAGTATAGTATGCAGTATAGTGTTTTAGTATAGTATATAGTATATTAGTATAGTATGCAGTATAGTGTTTTAGTATAGTATGTAGTATATTAGTATAGTATGCAGTATAGTGTTTAGTATAGTATATAGTATATTAGTATAGTATGCAGTATAGTGTTTTAGTATAGTATATAGTATATTAGTATAGTATGCAGTATAGTGTTTTAGCATAGTATATAGTATATTAGAATAGTATGCAGTATAGTGTTTTAGTATAGTATATTAGTATAGTATGCAGTATAGTGTTTTAGTATAGTATATAGTATATTAGTATAGTATGCAGTATAGTGTTTTAGTATAGTATATTGTATATAGTATATTAGTATAGTATGCAGTATAGTGTTTTAGTATAGTATATAGTATATTAGTATAGTATGCAGTATAGTGTTTTAGTATAGAATATTGTATATTAGTATAGTATGCAGTATAGTGTTTTAGTATAGTATATGGTATATAGTATATTAGTATAGTAGCAGTATAGTGTTTTAGTATAGTATATAGTATATTAGTATAGTATGCAGTATAGTGTTTTAGTATAGTATATAGTATATTAGTATAGTATGCAGTATAGTGTTTTAGTATAGTATATAGTATATTAGTATAGTATGCAGTATAGTGTTTTAGTATAGTATATAGTATATTAGTATAGTATGCAGTATAGTGTTTTAGTATAGTATATAGTGTATTAGTATAGTATGCAGTATAGTGTTTTAGTATAGTATATAGTGTATTAGTATAGTATGCAGTATAGTGTTTTAGTATAGTATATTAGTATAGTATGCAGTATAGTGTTTTAGTATAGTATATAGTATATTAGTATAGTATGCAGTATAATGTTTTAGTATAGTATGCAGTATAGTGTTTTAGTATAGTATATAGTGTATTAGTATAGTATGCAGTATAGTGTTTTAGTATAGTATATAGTATATTAGTATAGTGTTTTAGTATAGTATATTAGTTTAGTACTGTATATTAATATGTAGTACAGTGTATATTATTTATGATATTAGTTTATAGTATAGAATAGTATATACAGTAAATAAATAAATATATATACTGTATATATATATAGTATTTTGTGTTGTAAATAGTATTTAGTATTGTATGTAGCATAAAGTGAAGTTGTGTTGTCTGTGTGTCTGTCTTCCTGAGGTCTCTTTCAGAGTTTCTCCCCCATTACCCCTGCTGTTGCCTGGACTGCAGGTAGAGGGTGTGAAACTGGGCGCAGATGCCCGTCTAACCACCATCACCCCCACTCCTCAGCCTGAGGGGTCGTTGGCTGGGTGCTGGTCCACTGGGTCCACCTGGCCAGGTTGGGACGCTTTGGGTTTGAACAAACCCTCCGTCTGCATCGAGAGAGAGGCGAAGCTTCATAAACAAGCTGCTGGTATGGTGATATTAACCACCTACACATTAAACAGGAAACAGATTAAGACTTCACTGCATTATTCTACGCACATCATTGAGGTGGTTACAATTAATAAGGATACACTGTAATTGATAAAAAAAGAACATAAAATATTGAAAACTCATTTTAGGCATTATAAGTATTAATCACATCTATAATTATTTATTGATACACTAGTGTGTATTCTACATAAATATTTCATATTAATATTGTTGATTTTCTTATTGACTGTCTGTCACAGCGGTTAATGAAGCCACTTACACCTGGGAAGGACGACTTCCCCCCCGACACTACAAAAACCCAGTTTACTCCTGTAAAGTGTTTTTGGGAGGTGTCCCGTGGGACATCACAGAGGGTGAGCCGATGGACACACACATTTGAGTTATAGATTATTAATCTGTATAATCTCTCTGGACATAAACAAGCTATGAAGACTATCTTTTATTTATTTATTTTTTCCATAGCGAGTCTGTTGAACACATTCAGTGTTTTTGGTTCATTGAAAGTTGAGTGGCCTGGTAAAGACGGAAGACATCCACGCTGTCCTCCGCAAGGTAACATTAATATTAATAATGAATAAATATTGATATTAAGAGTATTATTAGTAATATTAATAATGGTCATATTAATGTTAATAGTATTAATATTAGTTAATATTAAAGGAGTATTTCAGGTTCAATACAGGTTAAGCTCAATCAACAGCATTTTTGACATCAAAAATAATAATGACTCGTTCTTCCTTTTCTTTAAAAAAAGCACAAATCTGCGTTACAGTGAGGCACTTACAATGGAAGTGAATGGGGTCAATTGTAAACATAAAAATACTCACTGTTTCAAAAGTATAGCCACGAGACGTGTGATTTAGTGTGATTAAAATCACTTAATAACCTTTTCTATGTAAAGTTATATCCAATAAACGCTTTCAAAAAATGAAATGTTGTTCCAAACCCCCATGACTTTATTCTTATGCCATAAATGCTTAAATCCTGAAACAACAATCAAAATTAAGATTTAAACAATTTTACAGCTCAAATAATACACAAGCTTTAACAGAAGAATTAATGTAAGTGCTTTTATAAAATTATAAGCTTCAAATTTCTGCCTTTAAACCCTCCAAAAATTGACCCCAATCACTTCCATTCTAAGTGCTTCACTGTAACCTTGATATTTGCTTTTTTAATTTTTTTTTAAGGAAAAGGAGAGACAAATTGAACTTAATTTTGTGGTAATCAACATTATGCCACAAATGCTGTTGATTGAGCTTGTTTTGAACCCCGAGCATTCCTATAATCACCATGTTGCAGCATATATCATCAACAATCTAAAAGTCCTCGTCTTAAATATACACGTCACAAAATACTGCAAAAAGAGACTAAATTACAGCCAATCAGAACATATTTGATGTTTAATATACAGCTTTATAGAGCAGGATTTTCACCCAATGAGATTTCACTGTAGGCGGGCTATCCAGTGCAACACATCAAAAATAGAAACCAAGCGACCCTCAGAATATCTTGTCTCACTTCGCTTGTCGTGGCTGGTTACGGCAAGAACTCAGATTAACATGGAAGAGATTGTTTGAAACACTAAAATTCTGTTACTCATCCTTATGTTGTTCCAAACCCATATGACTACCTTTCCTCCATAGAGCACAAAAGGAGATGTTTGGCAAAATGACTCAGTCACCATTCAGTTTCACTGTATGAAAAAAGAGGCAATGAAAGTGAATGGAGACCGAACGTAATACCTGGCATCTCCTTTGTGTTCCACAGAAGAAATAAAGTCATATGGTTTGGAACAGCATGAGGGTGAGTAAATGATGACAAGTTGTGTGTAAAAATTCTTCAATTCTTAAATGACGTCTATGGTCCCGCAGCATTTTTATTTTGGTTTAAGACAGACTTTTGCTGGAAAGTAATTTGCTAGTGCTACGTAGCCTAAGTCTTAGTATGCTAACTACTGTGCTAAGTGTGTGTGTGTGTGTTTGTGTAGGTTATGTGTATCTACTGTTTAATTGTGAGAAGTCTGTGAAGATCCTCCTTCAGGCCTGTATTCAACACCGTCTGCAGTCTGACGATTATCTGGAGTTCTACTACAAACTGTCCAGTAGAAGAATTTACAACAAAGATGTGAGAACAACATGCAACACTCACATTTACTAACCACTGACCTGTGACCTCATCTCTGTCATTTCCTGTGCTGCAGGTGCAGGTCATCCCGTGGGTGATCTCAGACAGTAATTTCGTCCGTTATCCCACCCAGCGTCTCTGTCACAATAAGACGGTGTTTGTGGGCGCGCTGCACGGCATGCTAAATGCAGAGGCTCTGGCCCACATCATGGACGAGCTCTTCGGAGGGGTCGTGTTTGCAGGAATCGACACGGACAAGCACAAATATCCTATAGGTCTGTACAAGGAACTTTAAAACTTGCCCTAACTCATTAAACACCAACAACACTTAGCTTTAACTTGTGAGATGCTGTCAGTGTTGCCTAATTTGCAGGCCCAGACGGAATCTGCGTGCACAGAACTCCACAGAAAACTTCCAGAGAATTGCGACATCTGTCTTTCATAAACGTTTTACGCATTCCCCATCCCTTGCGTGTTTGTTTATGAAACATTTGGGTAATTTCACGATGCTGTTAGCTGCCAATAAGAGTATAGTACTCTCAGGTTGATTTAATACATTTTGCTATGTTTCATTCCCTTCTGCAGAAATATTAGCGCAGAAAATGTGAACAAATTCTGCAGATTCCGTTTGGGCCTGCTAATTTGTTACATGCATGTTAGCCTCTTAGGGGCTGTTCAGACTGAATGCGTTCTTGCGCTAAAAAAGCTAGATGAAGCGCAACACATATAACAGACCGCAGGTGTCTCAAGACACGCTTTTAAAAGTTGACATTCTTTTTAATCTGTCACGGCATCTAAAAAAACGTGCTGTTCCTGTGCTCCTTTTCTTTAAAAAAAAAGCACAAATCGAGGTTACAGTGAGGCACTTACAATGGAAGTGAATTGAGCCAATTTCTGGAGGGTTTAAAGGCAGAAATGTGAAGCTTATACACTGGCGGCCAAATGTTTGGAATAACGTACAGATTTTGCTGTTTCGGAAGGAAATTGGTACTTTTATTCACTAAAGTGACATTCAACTGATCACAAAGAATAGTGAGGACATTACTGATGTAAAAAACAGCACCATCACTATTTGAAAAAAGTCATTTTTGATCAAATCTAGACAGCAGCCATCACTCCAACACCTTATCCTTGAGTAATCTGGCTAAATTGCTCATTTGGTACTAGAAAATCACTTGCCATTATATCAAACACAGCTGAAAGCTATTTGGATCATTAAATGAAGCTTAACATTGTCTTTGTGTTTGTTTTTGAGTTGCCACAGTATGCAATAGACTGGCATGTCTTAAGGTCAATATTAGGTCAAAAATGGCAAAAAAGAAACAGCTTTCTCGAGAAACTCGTCAGCCAATCATTGTTTTGAGGAATGAAGCTATACAATGCTTGAAATTGCCAAAAACTGAAGATTTCATACAAAGGTGTACACTACAGTCTTCAAAGACAAAGGACAACTGGCTCTAACAAGGACAGAAAGAGATGTGGAAGACCAGATGTACAACTAAACAAGAGAATAAGTACATCAGAGTCTCTAGTTTGAGAAATAGACGCCTCACATGTCCTCAGCTGACAGCTTCATTGAATTCTACCTGCTCAACACCAGTTTCATGTACAACAGTAAAGAGAAGACTCAGGGGTGCAGGCCTTATGGGAAGAATTGCAAAGAAAAAGCCACTTTTGAAACAAAGACAAAAAGAAAAGGTTAGAGTGGGTAAAGGAACACAGACATTGGACAACAGATAATTGGAAAAGAGTGTTATAGATCTTAACCCCATTGAGCTTTTGTGGGATCAGCTAGACTGTAAGGTGTGTGAGAAGTGCCCGACAAGACAGACACATCTATGGCAAGTGCTACAGGAAGTGTGGGGTGAAATGTCACCTGAGTATCTGGACAAACTGACAGCTAGAATGCCAAGGATCTGCAAAGCTGTCATTGCTGCACGTGGAGGATTTTTTGATGAGAACTCGTTGAAGTAGTTTAAGAAGTTCTGAACATTTTTCAAATTGTAATAGTAATTTTTCACGTTATTAATGTCCTGACTATACATTGTGATCAGTTGAACATAAGAGCAAAATCTGAACATTATTCCAAACTTTTGGCCGCCAGTGTAATTTATTAAAAACACTTACATTCATTCTTCTATTAAAACTTGAGTATTATTTGAGCTGTACATTTATTTAAAGTTATCTATTGTTATTTTTATGGTCATTTTATGGTTTATGCCACTAATTCGTCAGGATATAACTTTACATAGAAAAGGTTAGTAAGCGATTTGATCACACTAAAACCAGGTTAACATGCACATTGTTTACGTCTGGCTATACTTGAGTATAAAAAGTGTGTATTTTAATGTTTACAGATTGGCCCCATTCACTTCCATTGTAAGTGTCTCACTGCAACCCAGATTTTTGCTTTGTTTAAAGAAAAGGAGGGACGAGTCAAAAGTATTTTTGTGGTAATCAGTATTATGCCACAAGTGCTGTCGATTGAGCTTAACTTATATTGAACACGCAATATTCCTTCTAAAGTTGAGTTTTTCCTTCTAGGTTCTGGCAGAGTGACCTTCAGAAGCCAGAGGAGCTACTTGAAAGCTGTGACCGCTGCATTTGTGCAAATAAAAACCTGCAAGTTTACCAAGAAGGTACTGAGTTGAACTTACTGTATAAAAACCAGAACCATGAGATCATTCCAGTTCTGTGTTTTAACCCTTAATCTACTGCTCTCTTTTCTTCTTCTGTAGGTCCAGATTGACCCATATCTGGATGACTCTTTGTGCCAAATGTGTAGCAGTCAGCCCGGCCCATTCTTCTGTAGGGCTCAGGTATGTACCAAACGCTGTGGAGCATCATATCTAGAGTTACGGCTTGTTCAGATCCACATTAAAAGAATAGTACATCCAAAAATGAAATGTTGTTCCAAACCCCCATGACTTTATTCTTATGCAGAGCACAAAAGGAGATGTTTTAATGAATATCGCGGCCTGTCTTTTCAGTAGAATGGCAGTTGATAGTGACTCACTTTAAAGCTTAAAAAAAGACCCAAAAGTACATCAAGATTTTCAATGAAACAGATTAGTACACCAAAACATTTAAATTCTCTCATCATTTACTCACCCTCATGCCATCCCAGATGTGTATGACTTTCTTTCTTCTGCAGAACACAGATGAAGATTTTTAGAAGAATATTTCAGCTCTGTAGGTCCATACAATGCAAGTGAATGGAGACCAGAACTTTGAAGCTCAAAAAGCACATAAAGGCAGCATAAGAATAATCCAATAGACTCCAGTGGTTAAATTCATGTCTTCAGAAGTGATATGATAGGTGTGGGTGAGAAACAGATCAATATTAAAGTCCTGTTTTTACTATACATCTCCACTTTCAAACAGCCCTCCTAAGCACAAAAGAGTTCTTTTTTTGTTTTTGGTGATTCGCATTCTTGCAAATCGCTGCCTAATGGGCAGGAAAGAGAATTCATAGTAGAAAAGGACTTAAATATGAATCTGTTTTTCACCCACACCTATCATATCACTTCTGCAGACATGAATTTAACCACTGGAGTCATATGGATTACTTTTATGATGCCTTTATGTGCTTTTTGAGCTTCAAAGTTCTGGTCACAATTCACTTGCATTGCATGGACCTACAGAACTGAGATATTCTTCTAAAAATCTTTGTTTGTGTTCTGCAGAAGAAAGAAAGTCATACATATCTAGGATGGCATGAGGGTGAGTAAATGATGAGAGAATTTTCAATTTTGGGTGAACTATCCCTTTAAATTTGAGGTTGTTTCACCAAAACCCATGCTACGCTTTCAGAATACTTGCAATGTGATGCCCAAGCCGCATGGACTACTTTTATGATACTTTTGGGTCCATTTTTAAGCTTTAAAGTGAGTTGCTATAAACTGCCATTGTATTGAAAAGACGGACTGGAATATTCATAACAATTTTTCATTTTGTGCTCTGCAGAAAATGTAAGTCAGATGGCTTTGGAACAGCATGAGGGTGAATTTTCATTTATGGGTGAAATAACTTTTTCATCTCTCTTTTTCAGGCCTGTTTTAAATACTATTGTCGAGCCTGCTGGCATTGGCGGCACTCTTTGGAGGTGTTGAGCAGTCATCAACCTCTCATGAGGAACCAGAAGGGCTTGAATCCCAACTAAAACAACAAAGTCAGGAAGCTGCTGTTTCTCCAAGGAGCAGCCATGGGCAAGAGTGTCTGGACTGAGCTTACTGTTTTGTGGAAATATTTTAGCGCGAATGTGGAAAGGGAAGTCTTCTTTGGGGAAGTGAATGCGTTTCTTGCACTGCTCTCTTTCTCATTCATTAATGCTCTATGCACACACATTTTTGCACAGTTTAAGAGAGGTGGCCGGGAGAGAAACTGCCACCTGATTTTAAAAGTTTGTGTTTTTGCAGGCATAGAATACTAGTTTATTATCTCACTGGTTTGATCCTCTGATGCAGGCAAATGCCAGTTGGTGCCTTCAGCCTTTCATTTGTTGTCAACTTTTCCAGTCCAGTATTTTATTTGATTTAATTTCAATTGGCTGGTCTGCTGGTGATTTTTAGAGAGTTTTGTTATGTTGACATTTTAAGGCAGTTTTCCTTGCTTTTCTACCTGCTGGTTTGGGTCATGCCATGGAAATATGAACCAATAGACTTGAAGATTTTTTATGTTTTCCCATCCCAAGTGTCTTTTCCTGTGGGGCCATTTTTTTTTAATTTAATTTTGCTTTTTTAACACTATATTAAATGGTTGATGAGCATCTTGGCTTGCGAAATATCTAGCTGATGCTGTTGCTAAGCAACCACCCCGCCATCAACCATCAGATCAGATACGTTAACAACTCTGGAATGCACTTTGACCGCTGAGATTGTGCTGTACATAGTTTTAATCAAATTGTTGCACTTAATTTTTAATGTAGCACTGTTGCCAGTGGTTTTAAAATACTTTAATTGAGAAAGGGGTTGAATACTCCCGGTTACATTGAGTTTTCTGTTTAAGTTAGAACTAAACTATCCTAATCTTAGATTAATCAATCCGTCAAGCAAATGTTGCCCCAGTACCCTAGTTTCTTGCTGAAGCTGTGCCAAAGAGCATCCTTCACTTCCTTGTTGCCTTTTGCTTTTTAGAAGTCTACCTCATTGCTCTGCAAGTGTTGCCATGGTTACTTACAAATGTAGATGATGTTCAGGTAGAACAAAATAAAGTTGTTGAAGCATTGCTCCATTGGATGTTCTGTTTATTTAAATAAAAAAATGTATAGCCATTGTAAAAAAGCTAATAATTTACACTCATACAAAAATGACACAATCAACAAAATTTTAAAAGAATGTTCCGGGTTCAATCCATGTTAAGCTCAATTGGCAGCATTTGTGGCATAATGTTGATTACCGCAAACAATAATTGCGATTTGTCCCTCCTTTTCTTTATAGAAAGCTCAAATCAAAGTTACAGTGAGGCACTTCCATTGGAAGTCAATGGGGACCAATTTTTGGAGGGTAGAAATGTGAAGCTAATAATTTTATAAAATGTTCCTTTAAATTGATCATATATTCTACGATTCCACATGGATTTACAACAAAGTCAACATGAAATCAAATATGACCCTTAATACATTTTCCTGGTCTTATTTTGCATGATTCATCATTGATTATCTTTGTAATCTTTAATCGAAATTCAGATTTTGAGCCCTTTTATGTTGACTTTAAAAGTTTAAACACATCCTTCATCTTGGACTGTTTTTCATGACACGAAGATTTTACAGAATCCCTTGTGTGTTAGTTTATTAAATATTTTGACTACTTTAACGATGCTTTCAACTACTAAGAGTGTAGTCAGAATTCCAATCAGCACAGAAAAGTAAAAGAAAACGTGTAGGCTTCCAAAAGTGCTCTTGTGCAACATTTGGCGAAACTGCAAACAAAGCTCTTTGGTTTGGTATTTTGGTCCAAGAATCACATGCTTTGACTTGGCTGATGCTAACTGCATGTGTGTATCATGTAAGTTCAGTCTGTTTAGTTTGTGGCAGACGTAGAGCCACCAGTCCTCCCGCCAAAAGGAGTGCAGAGACCAGCAGCAGAGGTACAGCACAGTTAGAGTCCACCAGCTGCCCAAAAACGACATTTCCCATGATCGCCGCCACACGGCCCACTCCAGTGAAAAATCCCAGAGCCGAGGAGCTAGAAAAGAGAAAACAGACTTAAATATTAGGGATGGGCATTACGAGTAATTTTGTAGTTGAGTACTCTTAACATATAAAAAAAAAAAAAAGTATTCGATTACTTGAAATTGTGTTTTTCTGATGAAAAAATGAGTGCTTTGCACAAAAAACATCTAGATTAAAAAATGACCAAAAAACAACAACATTTGCACTAACACATAGAAACATACATTTCAAGTCTTGTGAAGCAATTTAATCACTTCAAATAATTTAATTATTCCTTTAACAATGTCATGCATCCACAGCGTCAACCAATGCATTGAGTTGTAACGGCAAGATTTAGGTGAGAGAATCATTTTTATTGTTCTCCACAGCAGGCAAAGGCACAAAGGAAAATCAAATTGCGATATTCAAGTACTGTTTATACTGGTCAAATATTTAAAGCCAAATGAGTACTCGATTAATCGATTCCCAACACATCCCAACTTAACACAGTTGTATTTAAATTTCAGATGGTATTTCAAAGGAGATAGTTCACTCAAAACTGAAAATGTTGTCATTATATATTCACCCTAAAAGATATTATAATGTTAGTCAAAGTTTCGTGCACCAAAACAACAATTTAGTTTTACACAACTATTTTGCACTGTTTTTTTTTTTATGTTGCTGCACCTTTAAGACTTCTATATGTAAATGACCTCTAATGATTGGTTGTTTACATGTGAAATAAGAAATAAAACTATTTATTATATAAACTATTATTGAAGAATTAATATTAGTCAGTAATACTGTGGTTTGAAGCATTAGGGAATTGCGTGTTTTTACCGTAGTTGTGTTGGATAGAGTTCCGTCCCCACCACATCCAGAGCGTTCCAGGAGATGACGGAGACTCCGCTGAACACACAGGACACGAGCAGACTCTGAGATTTAGTCTTCACCACGTAGATGACAAACACACTCACGCTGGACACCAGCAGACTGACAGCTGTCAATCAAAATACACACAGAATCAATACGTAGAATACTCTCAATCTCAAGGTTTCTCTCATATACAAACACAAATAAAAGCATACTGTACTAACAGAGCAGGATTTTCCCTCCGATCTTGTCCATGACCAAGATCGTGAAGATGTTTCCAGGCAAGTTTGAGGCTGCGGTTACGAAACCCTCCATGTACACTTAAAAAAAAAAAAAACACAAATATAAACTCATGAAAACTTTTTAAAATACACTTTAAGTTAACAAAATGACACATATTTGCTAACAAAATGTACTGTATTTTGGAGAGATTTTCCAATTGGAAATTTTGTGAAATATCTTACATTTTTCTGCTTTTGCTAATGAGAATTAAAGGGATAGTTCACCAAAAATGTACATTTTCTCATCATTTACTCACCCTCATGCCATCCAAGATGTGTATGACTTTCTTTCTTCTGCAGAACACAAGTGAAGATTTTTAGAAGAATGTCTCAGCTCTGTAGGTCCATACAATGCAAGTGAATGGTGACCAGAACTTTGAAGCTTTAAAGCACATAAAGGCAGCTTAAAAGTAATCCATACAACTCCAGTGGTTTAATTCATGTCTTCTAAAGTGACCCAGTTGGTTTTGGGTGAGAACAGACCAAAATATAACTCCTTTTTCACTATACATCCTGCCATTGCAGTCTTTAGGCAAAATCATGATTTCAAACTCGATTTAACTTCCTATTGCTTGACGCATGCACAGAGCACTAGATAGAGATAGATAGTGAAAAATTAGTTACATTTTGGTCTGTTCTCACCCAAAACCGAATGGATCGCATCAGAACACATGGATTAAAAATCGAGTTTTATGGAATACTTTTGTGCTGCCTTTATGTGCTTTTTGGAGATTCAAAGTTCTGGTCACCATTCACTTGCATTGTATGGACCTACAGAGCTGAGATTTTCTTCTAAAAATCTTCATCTGAGTTCTGCATAAGAAAGAAATTCATACACATCTGGGATGGCATGAGGATGAGTAAATGATGAGAAAATCTTCATTTATGGGTGAACTGTCCCTTTAATGATGATCAATCTCGCCTCGTTTCATTTAATTTAGTCTAGTTTCAACTTGTTATAATGTCATCATACCAGCAGTTTTGACAGGGTAGCAGCTTTCATTCTCTGAGCTTTGGACTCTAGATGCGTTGGCACATGGAGACCCTCCATCTTCTGCTCTCTTAAACAGCTCCGGAAACCACATCCACAACCCATAATACCTGAACAGAGAGATTCACAATATTAAATTATACGTAAATGCAGCCTGCATCATTTAAACCAGAACCACTACTTTCAAACAAGAATACTATCATTCCAAATCGTGCATTTTAGAAGAGTTGCGCTACATCTCAGTCTACTACATTAGAAGATACTGGAAAATATACCAAATATACTGTATGTACTTATTGCAACTTTTTATCTTGTTGAATTAATGCAGTCATAAATCAAAACACAATGACATATGAAGAGGACAATAATATGGAGTGTCCCATATTTACCTATATTATAAAAATAAAATGTAATATATATATATATATATATATATATGTATATATATATGTATATATGTATTTGGCTATATATCACTTATTCTCATACCCAAATGAAATGCAGTAAAATATTATCAGCAGAACAACACTTCTGGAAGCCAGCGGTCCAACAAACAGCTGCTTAATGGGGGAAAGTGCCTGAAAAACAACCAGCAAAGCCATTAAGAGGTGAGTAACGCTGTTTACTAATACAGAATAATACACAAATATATTCCAATCAAACAGACAAACAAAGGTCAAAGGTCAGGGGTCATTACCCGTTTGAGAAGGCCACAGAAACGTTCAGATCTTGAGCCTGTACTGGGTCTGATCTTCTCCTCGTCATCTTTAGGTCTGATAACAAGCCCTTGTGCCTGTTGAGACACAAACTCATCATCATAAACTGATTTATCACGATAATGTCGAACAGTGGGAAGGTTGGACTCAGGTTGTACGTACAGGAAATGGTTTGACGACACCTCTGTTGTTCAGTCTAAACATCTTCTGGAACACAGACAGAGCCTCTGTCTCACGCCCAGCCTGTGGAAACAGAATGATTATTTCATGAAACCTGATAAACATTCGGTGTTAATAACACACGGTATTGTTAGTAAGCAACATAATCTGCTAAAGACCTGAGAATAGACCCCATATTTAATTGGACATAAACGAAAACAAGACTATGAGGGATGGAAGTCCCTTAACATCATACTGTTGTGTTGCAATGTTTCGTCTGCTAAACGATCGACACAACAACATTCACAAGAGTACGACATTTTTGCCCTCATACTGTAAATGAAACACGAGCAGAACAAATTTCTGTGTAAATCATCTGTAAACCATTTTTATGTAAATTGTTGCATTGAAATGAATGCAACAATTAGGGCTGTGGATTTAATGTGTTTATTTAGTGCGATTAATTATATAAAAAAATTATGTGTTAAAACATTTTACGAAATCGAATCATGCCCCCACATCCCTGTGCGAAAATTCTGTAATAAAAGTTTGTATTTTGTAGGAGCAATTCAAGCTTGAAGTACGTGTTTTTACGGGCCAAATCAGCAGGGGGAAGTCAGCGCACAAACCTCACAAGCAGCGCAGCCACAGAATGAGAGCCATTCATGACCCCATAGGATGTTCTCCAGAGACGATTTTAAAAGTTTCAACTAATTTTAACTTGACACAGCCTCCTAGAAACGTAGCGTTTATGACGCTGAATACCAGTGAGACGATCCAAAAGCATCTAGCGCAGACGGAATGCAGGAACGCGTGCAAATAGAGCAAGATAGATTGACGAACTCAATGCAAAATGGATTGCTGTTGACTGTAGGTCAATGTTTTACTCGTCTGCCACAATAATGTAATACATTTCAATCTGAATATCTGAATTATTATATTTATAATAGGCCCTATCTATCTATCTATCTATCTGCCATCTATCTATCTATCTATCTATCTGCCATCTATCTATCTATCTATCTGTCTGTCCATCTATCTATCTATCTGTCTGTCCATCCATCCATCTATCTATCTGTCCATCAATCTGTCCATCTATCTATCTATCTGTCCATCTATCTATCTATCTATCTGTCTGTCCATCTATCTATCTATCTGTCTGTCCATCTATCTATCTATCTGTCTGTCCATCTATCTATCTATCTATCTGTCTGTCCGTCCATCTATCTATCTATCTATCTGTCTGTCCATCTATCTATCTATCTATCTATCTGCCATCTATCTATCTATCTATCTATCTGCCATCTATCTATCTATCTATCTATCTGTCTGTCCATCTATCTATCTATCTGTCTGTCCATCTATCTATCTATCTGTCTGTCCATCTATCTATCTATCTATCTGTCTGTCCGTCCATCTATCTATCTATCTATCTGTCTGTCCATCTATCTATCTATCTATCTGTCTGTCCATCTATCTATCTATCTGTCTGTCCATCTATCTATCTGTCTGTCTGTCCATCTATCTATCTGTCTGTCTGTCCATCTATCTATCTATCTATCTACCTATCTGTCTGTCCATCTATCTATCTATCTGTCTGTCCATCTATCTATCTGTCTATCTGTCCATCTATCTATCTATCTACCTATCTGTCTGTCCATCTATCTATCTATCTGTCTGTCCATCCATCTATCTATCTATCTGTCTGCCATCTATCTATCTATCTGTCTGTCTGTCCATCTATCTGTCCATCTATCTATCTGTCTGTCTGTCCATCTATCTGTCCGTCCATCTATCTATCTATCTATCTGTCTGTCCTTCTATCTATCTGTCTGTCCATCTATCTATCTACCTATCTGTCTGTCCATCTATCTATCTATCTGTCTGTCCATCTATCTATCTGTCTATCTGTCCATCTATCTATCTATCTATCTGTCTGTCCATCCATCTATCTATCTATCTATCTATCTATCTATCTGTCTGTCCATCTATCTATCTGTCCATCTATCTGTCCATCTATCTATCTGTCTGTCTGTCCATCTATCTATCTATCTGTCTGTCCATCTATCTATCTATCTATCTGTCCATCTATCTATCTATCTGTCTGTCCATCTATCTGTCCATCTATCTGTCTGTCCATCTATCTATCTGTCTATCTGTCTGTCCATCTATCTATCCGTCTGTCCATCTATCTATCCGTCTGTCCATCTATCTATCTGTCTGTCCATCTATCTATCTATCTATCTATCTATCTGTCTGTCTGTCTGTCTGTCTGTCTGTCTGTCTGTCTATCTATCTATCTATCTTTGTCTGTCTGTCTATCTGTCTGTCTATCTTTTTAAACTTTCAATCAGGCTTTGTCAAGCAAACATCAAAGTTTCGACAAACTTTACCTATCAGATTTGAATTATTAAGTATCATGTGCTTTCTCAGCGAATAATGGTATACAAAATTAATTGTGATTTATTTAATCGGCATGTCATGTAATTATTTTGATTAAACATTTTGAATCGATTGACAGCCCTAGTAACAATGGCTTTACGAACAATTTACACAATTGAAGAACTACTCCGTTCCTCACAGCCTCGTTCTTAACTTTTTGGCTGAACTTTCAAGAACTTTGGTTCAACTGTGACAACATTTGTTCATTCTGATAGCAGTGTTCCACGTGTCTGTACCTCCATGAGGAACTTGGGACTCTCTGGCATGAAGAGCTTGAAGATCAGTGCTGATGACAGACTGGGGATGGAGCAGAGGACCACGAAAAGACGCCAACTTTGAAAATCCAACCAGCCCAAATGAACATTAAGATATGTCCTGGGGATGACCAACCAAGCCACACCTGGAGAAAGACATTCAAAATATCATCTTAAAAAGTCTGTGGTAAAAAAGTGATTTTTACCATGTTCAGTTCCTAAGTATACGAAGGGTGTTTCTTAATCCATTGAGCTCCACTATCTGCTAAATTAATTATGGTTTTACCTGCTGCTAAAATATTTCCAGCCATCCAGAAGGTGGCGAGAGCGCTGATCATAGCTCCCCTCCGCAGTCGCGGCTGGAACTCGGAAAAATACGAGAAGATCACGGGAATGGATCCACCAACTCTGAGGGAGAGATACGAGACACATGCAGGTGATTCCAGTCAAATGTGTTGACATTCTTCCTAACTGCAACATGTTTCTGTGTATGTAAAAACTCTTCTGTCGTGTTGTTGTTACCCGACTCCACTGAAGAACCGCAGAAGCAGAAAGAGCCAGAAACTCGGGGCCAAACTCGCCACGGCCCCAAACGTGCCGTTCACTGCCAAAGACACGACCAGAACGCTGCGTCTCCCTCTGAGATCGGCCAGATACCCCCAAACATAACCGCCCACCATCATACCTGTCAGAGGAAATACCAGACGTTCCATTTCCCTTGATGGCACATCAATCTGCAATACGTGGCTAAAACCTTCCCTTACAGATGATAGGAAGATATTCATCAGATATTTTTATTATGTTCTGGATTTAGAGTGTATGTGAATCTGCTTTATTTACGATATTGATATCGTAAATAAAGGTGGTATAAAACAGAATGAAAAGTTTTCCAAATGATATGCCGTCTTGCCAACGTACATATGCTTGCTGTTTGTTTTTTTAACCCTTTAATGCATACCTCGGGTCTTTAGTGACCCGGGACCTCATTCCACCTCTTGTACATCATACATTTTTGGAGTTGTGCCCCACCTCTTTAGTATTCCTCAACCTTTCTCTTCTGAGTAGTGCAACAAAACAAAAGAAACAAGGTAAAATTGCCAAAAAAAAAATAAAATGAAAAAAATAAAATTATAACTGCTTAATTACTAAAAGTGAATAGGGTCATTAAAGACCCGAGATATGTAATAGTGTTGATTTATTTTACAATATTTTTGCAGTTCCATGAATCAGATTTTTATAATTATTTCATATCTATATAAGTTTACTACCACAGGATAAATATTTATTTATTACAGGACAAATGAGTACTATATTCATATAAATAACTACTATATCACATTGATTTTCTGTGTGACAATAGTGAATTATCAGTATCCCATATGCGTGTACACACATATAATACATGCTATTTGTTACTCAAGTAAACTATAGCAAGTGTACCACATAAGCATAATTTGGCTATTATCAATTGGGTGTACTACTGAAATTATGCAAGTTGTGCATCTATTTATTTTAGACTCAAAAAGTGCCTGAGAAAATACATATGTGTAGCTTATGTGTTATGTGTAGCTCAATATGTTTTTGAGAGCCAGTTGCGTCTCATGTAAATTCAGTGTGGAAGTAATGAATCCCGTTCTATACTTGTTCCATAATCTCTTTGATATATGAAAAATAAAACTGCAAAATATATCAGAATATATTCTATTTTATTATTTTTTTAACTATTTATTTGAAAATGTTTTAAAAATTCTGACACCATCTGTGCATTTTGTAGATCTATTTGTGATAGATATACATTTGTGGCCAAATATATTGGCACCCTTGGTAAATATGAGCAAAGAAGGCTGTGAAAAAAATCTGCATCGTTTATCCTTTTGATCTTTCGTTCAAACAATTCACAAAATCTAACCTTTCATTTAAGAAAAACAACTGAAACAGGGGTAAAATCTAATTATTAAATAAATATTTTTCTCCAAAACGCACTGGACTAATTATTGGCACCCTTGTATTCAATACTTTGTGCAACCTCCCTTTGCAAAGACAACAGCTCTGAGTCTTCTCTTATAATGCCTAATGAGGTTGGAGAACACCTGGCAAGGGATCTGAGACCATTCCTCCATACAGAATCTCTCAAGGTCCTTCAAGTTCCAAGGTCCATGTTGGTGGACTCTCCTCTTCAGTTCACCCCACAGGTTTTCTATGGGGTTCAGGTCTGGGGACTGGCATGGCCATGGCAGAATCTTGATATTGTGGTCAGTGAATGATTTTTGTGTTGATTTTGATGTTTGTTTTGGATGATTGTCCTGTTGGAAGTTCCAACCAGGGCCCATGGTAAGCTTTCTGGCAGAGGCAGTCAGGTTTAGATTTTTTATCTGTTGGTATTTGATAGAGTCTGTGATGCCATGTATCCAAATAATATGTCCAGGACCTCTGGCAGAAAAACAGCCCCACAACATTAAAGATCCAGCACCACATTTAACCGTGGGCATTGGGTACTTCTTCCCTGTGTGCGCCAAACCCATCTCTGGTGTTTGCTGCCAAAAAGCTCTTTTTGTTTAATCTGACCATAGAACCTGGTCGCATTCGAAGTTCCAGTAGTGTCTGGCAAACTGAAGATGCTTGAGTTTGTTGTTGGATGAAAGCAGAGGCTTTTTTCTTGAAACCCTCCCAAACAACTTGTGGTGATGTAGGTGATGTCTGATATATATATATATATATTTTAGACTTTCTGACCCCAACACCCAACTAATTTCTGCAGTTCTCCAGCTGTGATCCTTGGAGATTTTTGGCCACTTGAACCATCCTCCTCACTGTGTGTGGAGACAATATAGACACACGTCCTTTTCCAGGCCAATTCTTAAGATCACCGGTTGATTGGAACTTTATTAATTATTGCCCTGATGGTGGAAATGGGCATTTTCAATACTTTGGCTATTTTCTTATAGCCACTTCCCATTTTGTGAAGCTCGACAACCTTTTGCCACACATCAGAACTATATTCTTTAGTCTAACCCACTGTGATTGATGATTAAGGGAATTTTTGTCCTGTGTGTTACCTCATATTTATACCCCTGTGAAACAGGAATTTATGGCTGAACAATTTCATGTTCCTAGTCACCCAGTTGCACTAAAAAATATGAATGGGAATATATACTTCAGATATATTTTACTCATAAGAATTTCTAGGGGTGCCAATAATTGTGGCCAACATGTTCTGGAGAAAAAATATTTATTTAATAATGAGATATTTCCCCTGTTTCAATTGTTGTACTTCAATTAGAGTTAGATTTTTGTGAATTGCAGATTTCACAAAATGCAGATTTTTTTTTCACAGCCTTCTTTGCTCATATTTACCAAGGGTGCTAATATTTTTGGCCACCACTGTACATGCCGGGTCGCTAAAGACCCGAGGTATGTAATAACTGCATATTTCATAAAAATGAGAAGTGAATGCATAATGCTCCATGTTTGACCTGCAGTTTGTTTGTAGTCAGAGCAAATCCATCCAGACAGATTTTTCTATTTCCATGAATTATGCATCACCCCAATTTTGTTTACTGCTGACTCTTTTTCCTATTGTCTAAGTGGGTGGTGTGTCATAATGGTTAAACAGTGTAAGTATACTGTATACTTATTTTGTGTATACTATATATTGTATATTCTTAGGTATATATTGTATATTGTGTTGTGTAACAGAGGTGTAAACTGTGTTATGTGTAAATCAGATGTTTATTGTAATTGTCATACTGCTATGTTGCTTGGAACTGCACCCAAGACTTTCACCCACTGTTGCACTTGTGTATATGTGACAATAAAGGGATTTGAGATGCGTTTCTATCCAAAGTAGCTTTCGAGACATTTTGTTTAGGGTCTGTCTCCTTGGAGCTCAAATGTAAAGCATTTCAGACTAAAAAAATATTATTATGATCATATTTAGGATAAAGGATGATAATAACCGAGGAATATGCTGGCAGTGAGGACTCCCATGTCGGCCGAGCTGAGCTGGAGGTCACAGCGTGCAGTGGGCAGGAGGAAGGACACACACAGGATCTCCACGGCATCACTGGCATTTGCCCAGCCGCAGACGACCAACAGCAGCCAGTGGAAGAGCCCGAACCCTGTACAGACAGACACAAACACCTGCATCTAGAAACACGGCGAGGAAATAAATCAGCATATTTAAATACATAAAGGTGATTTAAACCTGCTTCCTCGACTGCCACCTCATAAGAGAGCTTCTTGCCGCACACTTGATCACCTGATAGAAACACCATATCAATAAAACCACAATAACACACACATGATCACAGCAGACTGCAGCCACTAATAAAAAAGTACTCTGATAGTAGCTGGATTGTGGAGATTGTACTATAGTAATACAATGTTTTTGGACATGGTACCATGGCAATACAAATTTTTTTTATATGTACCTTGGTAGTACCATAGAGAAAATAAATAAATAAATAAATAAATTATTAAAAATTAAATATATATATATTGTGGTAACTTTTTTGTGAGGGACTCAAACCCTCATTTACAAATTCTACAACTAAACCCAGATTTAATAGTTAATAATTCATAGATCTGGTGCAAAACTGTCAATATCAGCAACTAACTGACCTAAAACGTACAACTATAGTTACATTAACGTAAATCTTATGAACGTTTCGGACCGAGAGCTCCAGCACTATTAAATGCAGTTATGATCTGAGTATTAAAGTATTTTACCGTCTTCATCGTCGTGAGAGGACTGAAGCAGCGGCTCCGTGTCTCCATGACCCCGTCGAGGCATCGATTATATGCTCAGATTAAAGTTTGTGTAATTATAAACGACATGATCGCTGATCAGATCAGCTGATTCACTTATGTAAACATACGCGCTGATGGGCGTGGTTTGTATCTGTCTTCGGGGGCGAAGTCCGTGAAGTTCCTGAAGTGTTTTAATATTTATTTATTTTTATTAAATAATTATTATATATCAAAATAATATAATTGTATGTTTATTCATGAAAAATAACTAAAATATAAATAAAAATAAAGAAATATTTAACAATAATGGGCGTGTTTTTTAAGTGACGTTAGCACAAAGCCCGCCCCTCCACTCGCACTTCCTGAAGCGCATTACAGGTCGAGTTTAATCACAGTTCTTTATTTTAATTTAAAATTAAATCTGACCAAAAAAAAAATTTAAATGCCTAAAACAACTGAGCTCCAAATGTATTAAAATAAATAAATAAATAAAAAACTAGCTCTGCTTCATGGAGTCACACGAAGACATGCGCCTTTAATGGGCGGGGTTATCTTATAAAATCTCTTCGCACACCCACACACACAAAAACTATTAATTTAAATACAACACGATTTTACAAGCATATTTGCATTAACAGCATTATTATTATTATTATATTTGTCACAAGTATTTAAGCGCTTCCGCTTAACCGTGAACGCTACGTCGTTTTAGTATTGCGAGATGTAAGTTCGCGGGTTGACCAACAGGGATCGCTGTTTCTCACGTCTCTCTCTCTCTCACTCCCTTCCATCCCAATGTCGCTCTCTCAATTTCTTCTCTCTCTCTCTCTCTCTCTCTCTCTCTCTCTCACTGCCGTTCTGTAGTAAAGTTTTTCCGTGTGTTTGTGGAGCTAAAGATGGCGGCTAGCTCGGAACGCAGTCCTCCTCCCTTCCCGGACTCAGAGGAGCCCGAGCTGCTGGAGGACAGTGACGAGGGCGCGGATGCGTTCACGGGCACGGTGAGTGACACATTTAAACGCGTTTATAACCCTAATCAAAGAAATGCTCCGTACACACAGGAAGAGAAGCGAAGATATCAGTTTCACTTCCCTGACAGACTCCGATCAGCATGTTTCTCTTCCTAAACTGCAGATCTTGAGATCTTGTGCGATCATATTCGCTTTCTGTTTTATTAGAGGTCTTATTATCAGCAGGACTACAGATCTGACCCTCTGCAGGGTTAAACAGATCCCAGGCCTGCTTGATGTGATATGATTAAGTTTTTAGAGGACTCTTGTTGACGTAGTTTGAGTAAATATCATAAGGAATGCGACCCAGTTTTCCAAAAAGACTGAAGTTAGACCATTAGTGTGTATGTGAGAGTTTAGCTCCTGTGTAATAAAGGAGCTGTGAGTTCAGATGATCATTATAAAGGATCAAGGCATCTAGGAATAACTGGAAATGTCTTTAGTATGTAGTATGCATGCAGTCCTTGGAAGAAATCCAGACTGTTGTATGATCATTAGGAAGGCAGATGTCTGTTTCAAATAAATGGCCTGGTCCAACAGTCAATATTTACTCTGTGTAATAATTTCATTGTTTTCAGATCAAAGTTCTGATGTCAACATTTCATTAGCTTTTCCTTTGCAAGTTTTTGTAACTCCCAAGAATTTGGAGTTGCTATTCTCCAAAAAATGTTTTGATGTATACTGTAAGTTGCACAGAGTTTATAATAACCATGATGGGGTGCTGTGACATAGTAGTTAAATATCCAAGCTGGTAACTGAAATGTTGAAGGTACGAACCCTACAAGGGGTGATCCACATGCCGGCCCTAACCATTGTGCCCTTGAGCAAGGCACTTAAAAGGTGTAGTTCACCCAAAAACTTGGCAGTGCTTTGGGCAAAAATGCCACCAAAATTTAAAAAAGTGGGGGCATAGTTCTTAATATTTGTTTATAGTTCTAGTGCCATAATATGAATATAATGGCATAAAATAGGCCTATGAATTAGTGTTAATTTATTTCTTAGGATAAGAGATAATAAATTCTCAGTCTTCAGAATTTGTATTAATGAATTGATGAGATTGAAGTAGCTATTTGATATAAACGCATGAGACACATGTTTTAAATGGTTAGAAAAAATATGCCTTCATAAAGGTAAAAAAAAAAATGCCCCTGAAATCAGATCAAGGGGGTAAATATTGCCCCTCAATGTAAAAGTGAATTCCAAACTAGGGTTGCTCCGATACCAAAATTTTGGCTTTGGTACGTACCAGCCCTGGTACTTCGGTATCGATACTAAATCCACGCTTATCACATGGCTACTAGCAGAAAAATAAATAAATGGACATTAAATATTGCAATGAGTTCAAATTATTTTAAGTGAGAAGGAAGAAACTGCAGAGTGCTGGGAATTAGTTGACTGGTTGCCATGACAACAGTCAAATATAGTTTAGCCATCATTGTACAAACACTGTACCATAGAAGAATGCAGCGACTGACCAATCAGAATTGAGTTTTTCGAAAACATCCGTGTAATAATCATGTTTCAGCTAACAATATTTGTGTTTATTGTAAATTTATGACATTGGCCACATAAACGTTTCTCTGCTGTTCCTAGTCAATCTCTGAAATGGATTCTCCATCACCGGTGGACATAACCGGACCTCCTAAAGACATCTTCAACGACCCATCAGAAGATATCTTGAACGATCCTCTGAGCGACACTAATTCTGAACCCCAGAAGAGCGTTGACGCCAAGATATCTTCTCCTGGTAGTGACGAGGCCATCGACATGTTCAGTGATCCACTGGATGATGAAACCGACGTAATTAGTTCACCTGACATCAAAAATCCAGTGCCAGATCTCTTGAACGAATCACTGACTAGCAGCACCGTAGAACCACCAAAATCTGATGTCATCAGTGAACCAGGCAAACCTGGCCACAGAAATGACATTACGGATCGTAAGAAGGATATTTTTGAAGAACCTCCAAAAGACGGCAGCAAAAGTAGCAGAACTTCTGCCAAGAAAGCAGCGAGCTCTGAGTTGTTTGGTGATGATGACGATGAAGATATTTTTCAAGAGCCTCTAAAAGCCGGATTGAAGAAGCCCCACCCCTCGACGCTCAGCGGGCCACCGGTCGACATTTTCACAGAGGTGAAATCAGAATCAAAGATCAAGCCTCAAACTAAAGATGCCCCCATGGATCTGTTCGCAGAAGAAGCCGTAATGGCGCCTGTTGCCAAACCTGCCACCAGCGCCAACTCCAGGGCTAATGGGATTCACTCCAAAGAGCAGGATCTCTTCACAGGTATGACACATTTCACCAGTAATACTTGATCACAAGAGTGAGACTTTACGCAAGTTTGCGTATGCAGATTTAAGCGCTTGGCCAACGCATTTCCAATGCGTGGTCCGTTTGGACATGCTGAACGTACGTTCTTGCGCTACTGTGGTGGTAACAAATTTCAGTACTCAAGGGGGCGATAGAGTTACCCACAAAAGTCTGTACCATTAAACTGGATGTGTTATTATTCTGGTAAGTTGTTATTAATATATTAACTTTAACTCACTTGCTCAGCAGTATTTTTTTCAAACTGTCACTTCGCCACACAGTCGGTTTGTAAGAGAAAATTCACAGTAGAAGTGGACAGTTCACACTAATGTCTGCTATAGTGCCCCTTGAGGCAATGTTGAGAATTCAACGCATACTTGCGTTATGAATTACAGTCTGACACATTTTGGAATGCAACAAAGCACAAAATTGAGTTTGCTTAGCTGAAAGCGTCTGCAGTTACTTACTTCCACAGAGTATGTTTTGCCCTTTAGGCTGCATGCCCATTTGCAAACTTCTGCTGTGCAAGTATCAACTTCATTGGTTAAAGACATACTTTTGAGCAGCATTGGGACATGCTGCTCTTGATACCATGATCCCTTTGTTGCATACTCTTTGCATTTGCATGTGAACATTAGCATCTAGCTAAATTTCACTGCTGTCCACACTGAATGTGTTTTTCCATTCTTGTGTGCTGTTTTTACATTTTTGAATGTTAAAAACAATCTCAGCTTTTAAAAGCATGTCTTGAGGCACTTGCGTTCTGTTTTATTTGTACATGTAGAGTTTTCCCGAGCAACCATTAGGCTGCACTATTATGATTCTAATTGCCTGTTTTCCGTTTCTGGTCTCGAGATGCAATGTAAAAACTACCAAAATGAGTGATCCAGACAGAGAACAACAACCATTTAAGTTTTATTTGGTGTAAAACTGAATTTCAGGCTCAACTTGTTCAGTTGCTGGCTGTCATAACAACTCAAAGTTAATGATTAATGATTATTAGTGTTAATGATATCAATACACCTCGGCCCATCGCTTCATGTCACCTACACACTCAGGTGAGGCACCGTAAAAAAAAAAAAAACGGTTATCTCGACTTTTTGATGTATCGGAACTATAGAACTACATGCTTTTTGACAACTTTTTCCAAATGTAATACTTTTAACATCACATTACCTGCTAAGAATTAACGCTTATTAGAGAGAAAACACTGAAGACTGGATATTTAAAACAGGTGAATCATGGAACACTTCTGCATTCAGGAAAAAGTTTGATACCAATAGATATATACAATTCACTGAAAGGAAACTGGGCATGCACAACACTTTTTACACTTCTGTTAATCTGCATGGTTATTGGTCAGTACTGAATCTCGAAATGGTTAAAATAATTGACCAAATTCTTTTTCATTCATTGTGCAACAGATTATGGATAATTTACACGGATATGCATGCATGGATGCATACTTTGAAAATTCATATGAAATGTACGTCATTATGACATCTTTGACATGCCGCATTCAACATACTAAAGTCCAAAGTATACTTCGGTTGTCCACGTTGCTGATCGCTCCGTGCACAGTATGTGTGACGCAAATTTTGGAATCAGCACAGTGAGCGCGGCTGTCCACGTGCGGTGTGGATTTCCTCGACACGTGGAAAGTCCTCGTTTGTGCGCATCATCGGCGCAAGCACCTGCCGTTGACTGTACTAAAAAAGTATGACCATGCAGTCGTAGTGTGCATATGTGGTACGCGTTCATATTCGCTCGCGGAATCCGGAAGGCAGAAAAACGAAGTATACCCAGGCCTTGTGATTTAGCATGCACTATTGCTAATCTTGGATACTGTTTAGTGTGGATATTATGCAAATAAAGACTTTAGCAAACCAAAAGGCCTTTTTTTGTGCACAGCGAAAAGGTTTTACTGCCGTTGACATTTTTTACTGGCACCCATCGTTTCTCAGAGAGTTGGATGATGAATTTGCTTTCTCAGCATTGACTCAGGAAAGGGAAAAGGAATTCCTCAGTGACCTTTGCCCTGTGACCGAACATATGTTGCTGATGGAATGTATTTTGCATGATGTGTGTGTCTCTACCTTGAGTCTCTGTGTGTGTATTGCACTGTAAAGTCTAGTTTAAAGGCAGTACATTTAATCATTTACCAAGCTCTTTTATCCTAAGCGATTTACATATGAGCTGAAGCGTAAGTAAATTATCGTACAGGAGCCAACAATATTAGAAGTACTCCAAAACTGAATTTCAAGAGTAAACCATTTGCCTTTATATATGTTTATGGGTGAAGTGCTCACAGAAGAGGTTTCTTGAATGCATGACTTTATAATTGAGCAAGCTGGCTTTCTTGAATCAACTATATAGAGCAAAAATGTCTCAAAGTGCTCTCTCTTTCTCTGCTCAGAAGCTACAGTGGAGTTGTCGCTGGACAGTCCTTGTAATGACCGTAAGAAGAAAGATGTCATGAAGCCGTCAGTATCGACTTCTGATGCCTCTGTGGCCAGCAGCAGCTCCAGTAAACCTCCAGCCAAAACCCTGGAGGAGGTAAAACACAAGCTAAACTCATCTGAGATAAGTATGGTTGGGAATCGAGAATCAGTTTTATTTTTTAAATATACTGTAACCGAATTAGTTTTATGATGTTCTGTTCCATTAACAGTTCTTAAAAATCTGCATTCTTCTGTCGATGTGGATGGAGCACCATATTGAAATTTGGTGAAAGTTTCCTGATTTTGGAGCTTTTAGTCTGAATACAAAAATAATAAACTGACAACTTTGTATTGTGTTGTCCTTGCTGGTTGCACGTGACAGCAGACATCCATCGCAACCAGTGTGGTCCGATTCGTGACCACGTTTTACATTGAACAAATCTTCGGACAACTGTTATGAGCCAATACTTTTCTTTTTAATTAATCTGAAAAAATGGACTCATGAGTCATGAATCAGTCTTGAGTTATTTTAATTTGTCTTAACAACTCACTCGTTCACTAAATCACTCAACAGTACTAAAAGAATTGCTTAACTTTTCAACTCTGATATATTTTTGAGCTGCTGCCTGCAATTTTTCACACTCAAATTTAAAAGTACTTTATTCACACACACTGTGGACTAATTGCAAAAACTGGTCTTTTTTCAGAAAAGCCCCCCAAATACAAAAAAGACAAATTATTCATAAATAATATTGTATGCGTTTATAATCTTATGATAAACAGAAATTTTTTTTTTTTTTTGTCCCAACTTTGTAAGCATGTTTTTCTGGTTCCGTTCACTCTCACTTTGAAAAGACTTATTTCATTCCACTAGGTGGCAGCAAGCACTTGACATGTTTTTTTTTTCTCTATCATATTCCATCACAATATACACTGTACATACAATATACATATACATGAAATGTAGGTGGCACTATAACGCATTTTAGCCCTCACAGATGTGCTCGTCTATAGACATTGTCTCATTTTCAGTTTATGCACCACCCTCATTGTTTCATTGAATATTTCGGCCTCTGAGTGGACTACAAGCTCAATCAAGATGTCATTAGAAAGCTGAGATCCTCATCTTTGCGACAGTATTTAACATTTTATCATGTATAGTCGAAAACACATTTTTATGATGATTTGTTTAGCATGCTTTTCCTGCTGGATGGCATATTTTGTTCATATTTTGTTTTTACAGCAGCAAAGATCAGTGCATAAAAGAGACGTATGTATTTGATGACTTACAGAAATCATATTTCATTTTGTGATTCTTTTTTAAATCTTTCGAACTGTGGAATAAGGGCAACAAATCAAACTGTACAGTCACATTCCTGAGAGGAGAGCTTTCATTTGATATATGATTTGTCCATTTAAGTGCCATGTGAAAGACTTTTGTATTCATATAAATATTTCTACCCCATTACCTCTTAGGGGTGCTAATTTGCGACACAGATGTTTTCAGGCATTATTTTGTGTAACATAAATGGAAAAGTGATGGCATTCTCTGAAAAGATCAGATTCTAAGCTTTCAAACAATACTTTATATGCCTGGCCTATGTATATGGTGACTTTAACGTTTCAGACTTTTCTTGCGAAATAGCGCCCCCATGAGGACCTGCTACAGAGGTCTATAAATATTTTTTTTTTTTAATGAATCAGTCAAAATGACTGTCTAGATATTATAAGTTATTTGAATCAGTCTAACAAATCGCTTACATACTGAATCACTCAAAAAGATTGTTATTGTTAAAGTAGTCGCGTAAAACCTTCTGATTCCCATCCATTTAGAAAAGCTAAAACCTCCTTCATATGCATCGTCATTTTTATTTGTATAGTGCTTTTCACAACACACATTGTTTCAAAGCAGCTTTACAGAAAATCATGCATTAACAGAAAATGAAACTGTAATATGTATAAATCCCAGAAGTATATCTCACTCTCTCTTCCTTTCTCTTTTTTCCTGTATCCTTTCTTCGCACTCCATAAAGATGGAGGAAGAGGAGAGTGAAGACAAGTTTGATTTGAACATTTCTATCACAAATCCAGAGAAAGTCGGTAAGACCATCCCCTATGGTGTCCTGTCCTCTACTTTTGTGTTGTTTCAGCTTTTTCAAAATTTTGCTGTACTCATAAAATGTTGTATCTGACTAATGGTTTAAAGCCAGTGGTGAGCTTACTTTGCAGAAAACGGGAAACCGCGATTATCTCATGAGGTGAAATTGTTCTAAATAAAGAACTTGGTCACAGATACGGTCAACTGGAATGTTGCCATATAATCACAACTTCCTCTTTTTCCCCTGTGCCAGCTCTTTTTCATTTCCTGTGCTTCCCTCTTTAAAGGTGTGGGTTTTACTGTAATGTAAAAACAGCACAGTTTTTCAGTGTGATCACACTTAGTCTATTTTTGGTTATATATAGGACACTGTGGATATATAATGCCACTATTTATTTGTTATAGAGAATAAAGGTAGACCAATATATCGATTTTACTGATGCTGGTAGTTGTATTTTGGAACTATCAGTTATTTGTAAAAATCTGTGCTGATAGTTGCCGGTAGTTTTTTTTTTTTCCTCTGTGTATATACACTCACCGACCACTTTATTAGGTACACCTACGTATTCATGCGGTTATCTAATCAGATAATCGTGTGGCAGCAGTGCAATGCATAAAATTATGCAGATACAGGTCAACCATCAGAATGGGGAAAAAAATGTGATCTCATTGATTTTGACATGATTGTTGGTGCCAGATGGGCTGGTTTGATTATTTATGTAATTGTTGATCTCCTGGGATTTTCACGCACAACAGTCTCTAAAATTTACTCTGAATGGTGCCAGAAACAAAAAGCATCCAGTGAGCGGCAGTTCTGTGGATGGAAACTCCTTGTTGATTAGAGAGGTCAACAGAGAATTGCCAGACTGGTTCAAACTGACAGAAATGGAACCCGACTTGGTCTTCTGCTGTTGTAGCCCATCCGCCTCAAGGTTCGACGTGTTGTGCATTCTGAGATACTATTCTGATTTTATGCACTGCACTGCTGCCACATGATTGGCTGATTAGATAATCACATGAATAAGTAGGTGTACCTAATAAAGTGCTCACTGAGTCTATATATGTGTGTGTGTGTGTGTACACACACACACACACACAGTTGAAGTCAGAAGTTTACATACATCTTAGCCAAATACATTTAAACTCAGTTTTCCACAATTCCTGACATTTAATCGTATAAAACATTCCCTGTCTTAGGTCAGTTAGGATCACTACTTTATTTTAAGAATGTGAAATGTCAGAATAATAGTAGAGAGAATTATTTATTTCAGCTTTTCTTTCTTTCATCACATTCCCAGTGGGTCAGAAGTTTACATACACTTTGTTAGTATTTGGTAGCATTGCCTTTAAATTGTTTAACTTGGGTCAGACGTTTTGGGCAGCCTTCCACAAGCTTCTCACAATAAGTTGCTGGAATTTTGGCCCATTTCTCCAGACAGAACTGGTGTAACTGAGTCAGGTTTGTAGGCCTCCTTGCTCGCACACGCTTTTTCAGTTCTGCCCACAAATTTTCTATCGGATTGAGGTCAGGGCTTTGTGATGGCCACTCCAATACCTTGACTTTGTTGTCCTTAAGCCATTTTGCCACAACTTTGGAGGCATGCTTGGGGTCATTGTCCATTTGGAAGACCCATTTGCGACCGAGCTTTAACTTCCTGGCTGATATCTTGAGATGTTGCTGCAATATATCCACATAATTTTCCTTCCTTATGATGCCATCTATTTTGTGAAGTGCACCAGTCCCTCCTGCAGCAAAGCACCCCCACAACATGGTGCTGCCACCCCCATGCTTCACGGCTGGCAGTGTTGGGGACAGTAGCTTGATAGTAGCTCAGCTGCTTTTAAAACAGAGTAGCTTTTCCAGTAGCAAACTACTTTTTCCAGCAAGTAGCGGTGTAGCGTGACCAAACGCTACATCATGTTGGTCAGATTATAACTAATAGCCTTCCTTATTGTGTAGAAGCCAAACTTTTACCGCCAAAACGTCAGACGATCTGGCAGCATATTTCTGTCTGCTGATCAGAATCAGGCAGCATCATTTTCTTCTTTTGTAATGGCAGATCACAAACAAAAATAGTGAAATACCACCATCTACTGAGAGCTTATTACAGCTCACTTGGATAAGAAGAGATTGTCTGATGGTTATGTAAAGAGCAACCACAATTTGTTTACCTTTACAAGACGTACAGGGGCAGGTAAATCTGAAAATTATTTTTATTCTTCTGTGTAAGAAAGAATGTTTCAGACACTTTGTTCTTAATAGTTCACACAACAGCATATTTACCTTTACTATTTTAAATAAAAGAATTCAAAAAGTTATTATTGCCTTTTGAGGGATTTTGTTTTTGTTCTAAATATGTTTATTTCGCTTCTCATCATCTGTGCGTTATTGGGAGCAGCGAGTGAATTATTATTATAATATTTATAAATATACAGTATATATTATTATAATAATTACTGTCATGCAGAACTATTTGATTTCTCCATTTCTTAGCATTTAATTAACTATTATTTTCATGTAAAATAAATAAAATGATTGGTAAAAGAAATAATTTATGGCATGTATTATTATGCAACAATCTAGGATGACCATCCGTCCACTTTTTTTGGACCTGAACAAAGTGAACAAATATTTGTAGAGCAACCTCTGTATGTGACCTGTAAAGCTGGCACTTGCATGTCAATGGCAAAAAAAGTCAGAAAATACAATGAGCGTGAACCCAGGTGAGGGGAGAAACAAGCCCTGAGTCTTATTTCAGATCTTTATTCACATTATCCACACTAAATATTATGTGACAAGAGCAAAAAATGCCCGCCCAAGGAGAGTTTGTAATATAAATTTGATCTTTAGGGAAGTAGGCTACACCTGGCCACAGCAGGACTGAAAAGTGTGAAGTATAGTATAAAAAAGATTTTTTAATGGCATCTTTTTTGTTTTTATTTTATACTGTTGTATTTTATTTTATGGCCATTATTAACTGTATTAATGTTACTATTCATTAAATGTATTAAATACATTTAATATATTTAATTAAACACTTTAAATGTATTTAATTCATACATTAATAAATGTTATTAGTGTAAATGTTGTTGTTAATATTATTGTTTTGATAGTAACATTAAAAAGAAAATATTGCCTCATTAAGTAGCTTCAATGTAGCTAGCTACTTTTTGATAGTAACTTGTAGTGTAGTTAACTACTTTTTCAAAAGAGTATCTTAACTGTAGCTTAACTACTTAAAATTATGAGTAGCTTGTCAAACTACAGTTTCAAAGTAGCTTCCCCAACACTGACATTTGGTATGGTGTTCTTCAGCTTGCAAGCCTCACCCTTTTTCCTCCAAACATAACAATGGTCATTATGGCCAAACAGTTCAATTTTTCTTTCATCAGACCAGAGGACATTTCTCCAGAAAGTAAGATCTTTGTCCCCATGTGCACTTGCAAACTGTAGTCTGGCTTTTTTATGGTGGTTTTGGAGCAGTGGCTTCTTCCTTGCTGAGCAGCCTTTCAGGTTATTTCGATATAGGACACGTTTTACTGTGGATATAGATACTTGTCTACCTGCTACCTGGTTGTTCTGGAATTGATTTGCACTTTTCGCACCAAACTACATTCATCTCTAGGAGACAGAATGTGTCTCCTTTCTGAGTGGTATGATGGCTGTGTGGTCCCGTGGAGTTTATACTTGCATACTATTGTTTGTACAGATGAGCGTGGTACCTTCAGGAGTTTGGAAATTGCTCCCAAGTATGAACCAGACTTGTGGAGGTCCACAATTTATTTTTTTTTCTGAGGTCTTGGCTGATTTCTTTTGATTTTTACATGATGTCAAGCAAAGAGGCACTGAGTTTGAAGGTAGGCTTTAAAATACATCCACAGGTACACCTCCAATTCAGTACACCTCCTGTCATAAGCTAATTGTCTAAAGGCTTGACATTATTTTCTGGAAATTTCCAAGCTGCTTAAAGGCACAGTTAACTTTGTGTAAGTAAACTTTTGACCCACTGGAATTGTGATTATAGTCAATTAAAAGTGAAACAATCTGTCTGTAAACAATTGTTGGAAACATTCTATAAACCCATTTAAAAAAACCATCAGCCGATTAATCGGTTATCAGCCTTTTCTGCCATCTTAGTTATCGGTGTCGGCAAAATCTCTAATAGAGAAGGTTTTTGTTTATATGATTTAGTAGGCAAGCAGTTATACCTCTGATCTAATTACAGAAAATGCAGGTTCATTTCATCTGGTAGCAGTATTGTTATTTTATTCTTTGCTTTAAGGGGCAATAATATCATTGATAACAGGATTTGTCTTGTTCAGTACACTGTGGACATACTTTAACATTCACAATTCAGAACTCTCCCCAGTTCAATCAGAACGAAGCAACAAAAACGGCTCATTCCGAAAACATCATGTTATTAACATCTGTGATGAACCAATATATTAATCGTACGATATTTGTCCATTTTGCGATTATCGGCATCTGCTGATAACAGTGTTCGCTTGGCCGATTTATAGTGCTATCTTTCCATTTTTTTTCACTCCAAAATCTACCAACAGATTTGTCAATGTAAGGGCAACACTTTGTTTTGAAGTTTTTTTTTTTTTCCTTTTATGTTTATGAAAATATAAGTAAATATTGCATAAATTAGTGTTTGTTTCACTTTAGAAATTGTGTACATCTGATTTGCTGTTGTTAAATTGCATTGTTTAACTGCATTTATATCAGGCATCTGCCATTCTGCTCTCCATATAATGTATCGGCCATTGAAAAACACACATTGGTTGACCACTTATTAACATCACAACCGTGAGCAACATGTGACTTCCATATTAACAACTATTTAGCATTGAGTAAATAGCGAGGGTATTTTTGCTCATTTCGCATGCAAAGAGGTTAGCCAGTCATAACAGAGGTCATTTACATATGGAAGTCTTAAAGGCACAGTAGCAGCAGGATTATTTAAAGGATATAGTCAACTTGAGACTGAACCTGCAACTTTTGAGTAACCAGTCCAAATCTAAAACTTTAAGGCTACCGGCACATACAAAGTGTTGTTTGTTGTGGCTTTGTTGTTTTGGGATGAATACGTTTTTCCTTATTCATACAGGTTGATTCTCTCTCTCTGTTCCTCACAGGTGATGGTATGAATGCATATATGGCCTATAAAGTTTCAACACAGGTGACTCTTCACACAAGTGGTGCATACACAGTTTAATCTTGCGAGTCATATAGTGAAATTGCATTAATGCTAATAGTCTTACTCTTTTCTCATTCTCTTTGTCAGACATCATTGCCAATGTTCCGGAGCAAGACGTTTACAGTACGCAGGCGTTTTAGTGATTTCCTTGGATTGTACGAAAAGCTCTCAGAGAAACACGCGCAGAACGGATATATCGTACCTCCACCGCCAGAAAAGAGCATTCTGGGTAGTGGCAATTTTAGGACAGTGTTATTATTTGATGTGCTGCATGACTATTATCAAGGGTCTGATTATAAATATATGTGTGGTTTTTGTCAGGTATGACTAAACTGAAAGTCGGGAAAGAGGATCCGTCTTCGGCAGAGTTTGTGGAGAGGAGGAGAGCCGCGCTAGAGAGGTTTGGCACTGTGTCCTAACCATTTACTTGGTATCTGTCTTTGTTGTTGCACTGGGTGACTCCGCCCACAGTGTATTTAACATCAAATATGTTCTGATTGGCTGGGATTTTTGAGCACAGAAAAATTGCTTGATGCTTATATCTTTTTAGGATGAGTTGTAAATGTTACACTAATATAATGATTTTATTATTACTCATTCAAATTGTGCTGGTGTCAGTATTTGTAATATGCTTGTGTGAGAGTGATTGAGTATTTTATGTGTGTGTCTTTCAGGTATCTGCAGAGAGTTGTGAGTCACCCGTCTCTATTGCAGGACCCTGATGTGAGAGAGTTCTTGGAGAAAGAGGAGGTGAGACGTCTGTCTGTCTCTGCTTTAATTGTCTGTCTGTTTTAATGGAGAAGATTTGAAACTTCTTATTCTTCTCTCTCTTTTAGTTACCTCGTGCGGTGAGCACCCAAACACTGAGTGGAGCTGGCTTCCTTAAAATGATTAATAAAGCTACAGATGCTGTCAGTAAGATGACCATCAAGATGAATGAACAAGACGTGGTGAGTGAAAGACATACACAAAGTCAGTCCCACCAAGATTTTGCAGCACTTTTTCTTGATTATTGAGGCCCAAAATGACTGAATTTGCAGCGACTCTTCTCAAAAATCGCAATGCCATTTGTGTTGTTTTGCAATGAAAATTCACAAAAAAACATATTATTCTTGTGTACTTTTTGTCAATGATGGGATAAGAGCAATTACCCGTAAATATTTTAGTGTGTAATATGCCGTTAGCAAGGAATGAAAAAAAAATACACACAAAAGTACCATACATTTAAAGGGGTCATGTCATGAGGAATCAAATATCCTTGATATTTTGACACATGAGGTCATTTTAGTATAAAAACATACTGTAAGTTTCAGAACTGAAAACGTCCTCCTCACTGCGAAAAGAGCATTTGTCGAAACCAAGCTGCCAAAGTGACTCGTTCACTACTTCATCCATATTTGCATCTGACCGCCTCCACAACAACACATCAACGCCTACTTTACCTTATCACTTCGTTGCTCTGCCCAGTAGTTGTGAGCAGTGAGATGGCAGGTCAGTCAAGAGCAGAGAGCCAATCATAACAGTGGGCGTTAACTGTCAAGTCTTAAAGGAAAGCAGCACCAAAACTGAGCATTTCTGATGGAGGGTCAGATTGAGGGTGGAAAATATTATTTTTTTTTACAAATATATGTGCAAAAAAGCGTTATTAATATTATAAGTGAATCTCTAAGGAACATTTAAAAGAAGACATGGCATGGTCCCTTTAAGAGATGAAACCCATGGCATGGCTAATACGAGTTCAATAGAAGACTAGGGCTGGGTATTGATACAGATTTCCTGATTCTATTACGTTTCCTAATCGATACCGATTTCGAATGTATACCAATTCATGTGGGTATATTTTAAGTAATAATGTTCCTTTTGCTTACATATAAAATACATTTTCTTCCAACTAATGCTGTTAATTATGCAGGGGACCTTCTAACTAGGTACATTGTGAAAATATACATTTTACAAATTATATTTGATCAGTTTTTCATCATTTTGGTCACATTTGAGCTTTTTAAAAATGTACTAATCCATGTATTCCATCAATAAATATATTTTATAACATTAGGTTAAATGTTTATTGTTTACATGCACAATTTGTACTAATTACAAATATTTACATTGATTTGTTGAAACGTGTTAAAAACCGGTACTGTCTCTTTAAGAATACCGGCTATTCTGTAAAGAGCATCTGTAAATGAGCGCATATTAATGAGAGAGACTCGAATGGCTTTACCTTTTACGTGCAAAGCATGATTTTGATCAACAGTTGACTGTAAAGAACAGAATGCATATTAAAAGAGACATTATTCAGTGACAAATGGGTCGCGTGGATCTCGTCTTTGGACACACATTACACGGAAAGAGTCAAACCAAACTTTTACTGTTGCAACACACAGTGAAAGGATCTTGCTGCTGAAAACTGCACCTCTATACCACACAATCACTCAGTGTGAAATCTGAACATGTACCAGCCAGTGGCTAATCAAAGACACTTTTTGCACTTACACATAGAAACATATATTCCAAGTCTTCTGAAGCGATACAGTTCCACTAAATAATGACAATTTTCTTTTTGGGTGAACTATTCCTTTTACAACATCATGCATCCACAGCGCCAACCAATGCATTGAATTATAACTGCAAGATTTAGATGAGAGAAACAGTTTCATTGTTGCCTCATGGCAGGCAAAGGTATAAAGGAAAATCAAATTGCAATATTCGAGTAGTGTTTTTCTAGTTGAGTATGTAAAGCTGAACGAGTACTCGATTAATCGATTACTTGTGCACATCCCTAATAGAATGAACGGAATATATAAGTGCATGTTTGTGTGTTCTGCAGTGGTTTGATGAGAAGATCCAAGATGTTGAGAATGAAGAACAGCAGATGAGGAAGCTTCATGTGATGGTGGAGTCACTGGTCAGCCACAGGAAAGGTTAGAAGGATAAACACACACTGAACTCTGGGTATCTCACACACAACCGAACACAACCCCAAAAAAGCACAACATGCTATTATAATTTGGGTGAACTCGGCTGAAGGGGTAAACTCGCTTTATCTCAATTTTTCAGAGTTGTCAGGGAGCACGGCAGTGTTTGCGAAGAGCATGGCGATGTTGGGCAGTTCAGAGGACAACACGGCGCTGTCACGAGCTCTGTCTCAGCTGGCCGAGGTGGAGGATCGAATCGAGCAGCTACATCAGGAACAGGCAGCAAACGACTTCTTTACCTTCTCAGAGCTGCTCGCAGATTACATACGACTGCTGGGAGCCGTCAGGGTACGGGCACGCACGTGGAAATGCATATTGCAGTAGATGATAGAATGAACAACTACAGTCATTTTAAAGTTCATAATGTGTGTTGTAATGTTTAAAGTCAACATGAATGTCAACATGATCTTTTAATTAAACGCCACAATGTGTGTTTGTGTGTATCAGGGGTGTTTTGACCAGAGAATGAAATCATGGCAGCGCTGGCAAGACGCTCAGAATACGCTTCAGAAGAAAAGAGAAGCCGAAGCCAAACTCCTGTGGGCCAACAAACCTGACAAACTCCAGCAGGCCAAGGATGAGATCGCAGACGTAACGTGCACATTTTCTTCAAACAAACGTGTTTGTTTGGTAGTCAGTGTTTAATGTAGTGGTGCACCAATATTACAATTCTTGGCAGAAACCAAAAATTCTGGACACACTGGGCCGATAAAAATTCATTATTTATTTATTTAGGTTTTTTATACACTTGTTTGGAATAATATATAACATGATTATTTTCCACCTCATTCTGACTCTCTGTCGGAAACACTCGGTTTTAGTGCTGCTTCTCCTTTAAGACTCGACAGTAAACGCCCACTGTTATGATTGGCTCTCTGCTCCCTCCTTGCCATCTCACTGCTCACCGCTACTGGGCAGGGCTACGGAAGTAATAAGGATAAGTAGGCATTGATGTGTTGTGGAGGAAGTAGAGAAGGAGTTGTTTTGGCAGCTTGGTTTAAACATATGCTCTTTTTGCTGTGAGGAGGAAGTTTTGAGTTCTGAAACTTACAGTATGTTTTTATAGTACAATAAACTCTTATATGTCAAAAGATCAAGGGAAATTTGATTCCTCATGTCATGACCCCTTTAATAATATTTCACCATAACATTTAGGCTTGAATAAGTTATAAATATAAGTTATATATTAAAATATTGCGCACTTTTGCCTAATATAAGCAAATCTTTACCCTACAAAGTGCTAACAAAGTACTTATGAATGCACAACAAATGACAAATGCAGATCTTCCTATTCTAATAGTTTTCCTTGTATCTATCCCTCATCCATGTTGTCAATATTGTTGTGAGTGGGGAAATATTAACTGGGTTTGTCTATCCAGTGTCAGATAAAAATCACGAATTTGCTCATATGCGCGAGACCGCGAGTGGCGGATGCCGAGCAGGTTGAATTGGACTCATGATTAACACCACTTATGTTGAGCGCGGCTCATCTTGAACTGTAGATGGAGATATTGACTGCTGTGTTGGTGGCTCATACTAAACAGACACTGCACAAAACATGAAAAAACACTCTTTATTAATGCGCTAATAATAATGAAGAGAGTGATCACGTCGTCACTTCTTGGAATGCAGACTTTAAAGGAATAGTTCCCCCAAAAATTAAAATTCATAATTTTCTCACCCTCATGCCATCCCAGATGTGTATGACTTTCTTTCTTCTGCAGAACAAAAATGAATATTTTTAGAAGAATATCTCAGCTCTGTAGATTCATTCAATGCAAGTGAATGGTGACCAGAACTTTGAAGCTCCAAAAAGCACATAACAACAGCATAAAAGCAATCTATATGACTCCCTTGTTTTAACCGATGTCTTCTGAAGAAATCCAATCAGTTTTGGATTACTTTTTTCTCTTGAAGCCTTGACAGCAGTCTCCTTGGCGATCATGTTTTCAAGCTCGATTACACTTCTTATAGAGCCATCTTGCATTCTGCGCATACATCAATCAATAGGAAGTTTAATCAAGCTTGAAATTATGATTGTGCCTAGAGACTACAATGGCAAGATGTACAATGAAAAAGGAGTTACACTTTGAGTTGTATGGATTATTTTTATGCTGACTTTGTGCTTTTTGGAGCTTCAAAGGTTCGGTCACCATTCGCATTTATTGAATGGACCTACAGAACTGTGATATTTTTCTAAAAATCTTCATTTGTGTTCTGCAGAATAAAGAAAGTCATACACATCTGGGATGGCATGAGGGCAGAGTAAATTATGAGAGAATTATCATTTTTGGGTGAACTATCCCTTTAATGGGCAACTAGGAAATGCAAATATTACCAAAATGTGCATTTGCATTTGAAATGTATGCTTCCATAAACTCCATAAAGTGTTTTTGTGCTGTTGCGCTCATTCGCGTGGACACACACATATACTGCACAAAGGTGCGCGTCTCAGTTGTCTGAATGACCTTGTTACTGTCAACAGATCTTCAAACACCAGCTGCCGTTTACATCTTTCACATAAAACACTGTTTTTCCTTCATGTCAGTGTCTTTGTTACTTGGTTTTAAAGTAACATTTTCTGTTCAAATTTTCAGCCAAGATTTTCGGCTTTTTTCCTCTTTTGGCCGAAAACAGCATTATACGGCGGCTGAAATTTTGGTACATCCCTAGTTTTATAGACTCTGCTGTTACATCTGTAACCTACGTAGACTTTATGTCTGAGCTCATCCATGTGTTAAGATGTTTAAACTACAGTCTTATGTTCCTGTCCTGCAGTGGGAAGCAAAGGTCACGCAGTACGAGAGAGACTTTGAAAGAATCTCAGCCACCGTACAGAAAGATGTCATCCGTTTTGATGTAAGACATTATTATGCATTTTCTTAAAATTTCCATTTGTTTGTGATTTCAACACAATCTTGAATCTTAATTCAGTCATTCAGTATCTTTATACAGGGTTCCTGCAAGACCTGGAAATATCAGGGAATTGTTTTCCATATATACAGTGTGTGTGTGTGTGTGTGTGTGTGTGTGTATATATATATATATATATATATATATATATATATATATATATATATATATATCATACATACATACATACAGTTGAAGTCAGAAGTTTGCATACACTTTTGGCAAGCTGTTTAGTACATCTACTTTGTGCATGACACAAGTAATTTTTTCAACAATTGTTTACAGACAGATTGTTTCACTTTTAATTGACTATATCACAATTCCAGTGGGTCAGAAGTTTACATACACTAAGTTAACTGTGCCTTTAAGCAGCTTGGAAAATTCCAGAAAATTATGTCATGCCTTTAGGTAATTAGCCAATTAGCTTCTGATAGGCTAATTGGCTAACTGGAGTCAACTGAAGGTGTACCTGTGGATGTATTTTAAGGCCTACCTTCAAACTCAATGCCTCTTTGCTTGACATCATGGGAAAATAAAAAGAAATCAGCCAAGACCTCTGAATTGTGGAACTCCACAAGTCTGTTTCATCCTTAGGAGCAATTTCCAAATGCCTGAAGGTACCACGTTCATCTGTACAAACAATAGTACGCAAATATAAACACCATGGGACCACACAGCCATCATACCGCTCAGGAAGGAGACACATTCTGTCTCCTAGAGATGAACATAATTTGGTGGGAAAGGGCAAATCAATCCCAGAACAACCGCAAAAGTCCTTGTCAAGATGCTGGAGGAAACAGGTAGACAAGTATCTATATCCACAGTAAAAACAAGTCCTATATCGACATAACCTGAAAGGCTGCTCAGCAAGGAAGAAGCCACTGCTCCAAAACCACCATAAAAAAGCCAGACTACAGTTTGCAAGTGCACATGGGGACAAATATCTTACTTTTTGGAGAAATGTCCTCTGGTCTGATGAAACAGAAATTGAACTGTTTGGCCATAATGACCATCGTTATGTTTGGAGGAAAAAGGGTGAGGCTTGCAAGCTGAAGAACACCATCCCAACCGTGAAGCATGGTGGTGGCAACATCATGTTGTGGGGGTGCTTTGCTGCAGGAGGGACTGGTGCACTTCACAAAATAGATGGCATCATGAGGAAGGAAAATTATGTGGATGTATTGAAGCAACATCTCAAGACATCAGCCAGGGAGTTAAAGCTCGGTCTCAAATGGGTCTTCCAAATGGACAATGACCCCAAGCATACCTCCAAAGTTGTGGCAAAATGGCTTAAGGACAACAAAGTCAAGGTATTGAAGTGGTCATCACAAAGCCCTGACCTCAATCTGATAGAAAATTGTATTGATGCTGACTACCACCCCTGGAGTCGAAAGTTTGAATCCAGGATGTGCTGAGTGACTCCAGCCAGGTCCCCTTAGCAACCAAAATGGCCCGGTTGCTAGGGAGGGTAGAGTCACATGGGTAACCTCCTCGTGGTCGCTATAATGTGGTTCTCTCTCGCGGTGGGGCGCGTGATGAGTTGCGCGTGGATGCATCTTCACATCTGAAACCATCAGTCCGTGCATCTTATCACGTGGCTTGCTGAGCGCGTTACTGCGGAGACATGTGCATGTGGAGGCTTCACGCTATTCTCCGCGGTAATGCACTCAACAAGCGACGTGATAAGATGCATGGATTTATGGTCTCAGATGTGGAGGCAACTGTGATTCGTCCTCCACCACCCGGATTGATGTGAGTCACTACGCCACCACGAGGACTTAGAACGCACTGGGAATTGGGCATGCCGAAAAGGGGAGAAAAAAAAAAATATGATAGAAAATTTGTGGGCAGAACTGAAAAAGTGTGTACGAGCAAGGAGACCTACAAACCTGACTCAGTTACACCAGTTCTGTCTGGAGAAATGGGCCAAAATTCCAGCAACTTATTGTGAGAAGCTTGTGGAAGGCTGCCCAAAATGTTTGACCCAAGTTAAACAATTTAAAGGCAATGCTACCAAATACTAACAAAGTGCATGTAAACTTCTGACCCACTGGGAATGTGATTAAATAAATCAAAGCTGAAATAAATAATTCTCTCTACTATTATTCTGACATTTCACATTCTTAAAATAAAGTAGTGATCCTAACTGACCTAAGACAGGGAATGTTTTATACGATTAAATGTCAGGAATTGTGTAAACTGAGTTTAAATGTATTTGGTTAAGGTGTATGTAAACTTCTGACTTCAACTGTACACACACACACACACACACACACACACACACTCACACACATATATATATATATATATATATATATATATATATATATATATATATATATATATACATGCAAACAACTCACCTTTCAGCTAAAGTCACCTTTTCTGAAGCTAATTATCCCAAATTGTTTGGTAAAATTTTCGAAATCTTTTTTTATTTATGTACCTTGTTTTTTTTTTTTTGGCTAACAGAAAGAGAAAGCTCGGGATTTTAAGAGACAAATCGTCAAATACCTGGAGTCACTTCTGCACTCACAACAACAGGTACATCAAACACGAGTGTTTTATTGCTAAATTGTGTCCACGAGTTTAATAATAACTCACATTTCTCTTTCTTTCTCCCCTCTAGTTGATGAAATACTGGGAGGCATTTTTGCCAGAGGCAAAAGCTATCGCGTGAAGCGGAGACCGCACACGCAAACACACTCACAGATGACTGAGTCTTTTTCTATACTCTTAACCTCTCGCCTATAAACCGAGAGAAATCGTGCTACAAAGGGACATCATCTGTCCTGTTGCTCGAATAAACAACTGTGTATATTTTCAGTGTAATCTTCACCTTTATTTTCTTACGATAAATCTTTATTGGTCGGGTGTCGGGTTGTCTTCCTAGTCTATTTGCAACGGAAATTGCTTTTTTTATTAAACCGTTCAAGGAAAGGAGCTTTCAATTAATTTTTCACACCAGTGAGTGGAAATGGTGCACTTAGAATGTATACTCATGCAGCAATGTCAATGGTTTACACTAGAGAGCGCTCTACACTCATTCACACACATATGCTGATAGAAATGTATCCATCACAATCTGTGGTTTCTTCCATGGATTTAAAATGTTGTTTCTATGGTTCTATTGATGCACTTGGCATTTGATAAGCGCATAGCAGAGTTTTATATCACTATCTGAGCTCTTTAACCGAAGCACTTCAGTCTTAAAGTTGGTTTTTTGTTATCTGGAATGTTCCGAGCTCCTCATTCATGATTTTATTTGCTTTATTTTCTCTTTAAAGCTCTTTGTTTTCTTCATATTTCTTGTTTTACATTTCGTTTGTAGACATTTATGCCAACAAATTATTCGTGTCAAAGCATATTTGAGTTATCCACTTGACTCTAACATGTTATAATTAATAAATTTTTGCTATGCTACTAATAATGCATTAAAGTATTTCTATATCTTTTGTTTTTTTCTTTTTTTTTTATACAGATTTTGCTGCTCTAATGACATTACAGAGTTTCTATGGCAGTTAATTACATTTTCACTTTGTATCATTTAAAGTTAGAAGTGTTTTTTGTTGTTGTTGTCATTGTTTGTTAATTAGTTCAGATATTTGCTTCATAAATGGTATTTTGGGCCCTGTTGTAAAGACAGACGTTAAAGGAGTAGTTCACCCAAAAATGAAAATTCTCTCATCATTTACTCACCCTCATGTCATCCCAGATGTGTATGACTTTCTTTCTTCTGCAGAACACAAATGAAGACTTTTAGAAGAGTATCTCAACTCTGTTGGCCTTTCAGTGCACGTGAATGGTGGCCAGAACTTTGAAACTCCAAAAAGGACATAAAGGCAGCATAAAAGTAATCATAAGACTCCAGTGGTTAAATCCATGTGTTCAGAAGCTATATGATATGTGTGGGCGAGAAACATCAATACTTAAGTCCTTTTTATACTTTAAATCTCCACCTTCATATTCTTCTTTTGTTTTTGGTGATTCACAATTCATAGTAAAAAAGGACTTGAATTTTGATCTGTTTCTCACCCACACCTATCATATTTCTTCTGAAGACATGGAATAAACCACTGGAGTCGTATGTATTACTTTTATGCTGCCTTAATGTGCTTTTTGGAGCTTCAAAGTTCTGGTCTCCATTCACTTCCATTGAAAGGACCAACAGAGTTAAAATACCCTTCTAAAAAATCTTCATTTGTGTTCTGCAGAAGAAAGAAAGTCATACACATCTGAGAGAATGATGAGAGAAATTTAATTTTTGGGTGAACTATCCCTTTAACTGGTTGGAATTCCTGAGTTTTTCGGCAGGGGTCTTCATTAGGTGCCATAATTAATCAAAATTTTCTTTATTAGAAAAAATGGGGAGGTATTTTTCACTCTGCACACTTCTTTTAAAGAAAATAATAAAGATTTAATGACAAATTTAAAGCTTTTGGTTTCGTTCTCATTTTTCTAAGCATTAAGCCTTTGTTTTCAAGCAACAGTATGAGATATAATAATCATACTTGCAGTATAAATAAATTAAGAATAAATGTATTTTATGCTGTTTATAAATTTAATCATTTGTTAATTCGTTCTGTATTATGTGGTTGGTATAAACATGGAGACAAAAGATCCACACTCACACAACAGACTAAAGAAGGAAGTAATCCTAAAGACCTTCCGTCTTTTAGCATTTGTTGTCGTTGAGCACTCGCATCATAAACGGTTGTTTCTCTGCACTTGGATTAGATATTTTCTTGTAATCTCATTAAGTTTTACAGCCACAACTGAATTAATCTTTCACCAAAAGTCTTTAAACTACAAATTCATTAATCATTAAACTTTTCTAGAGATCAGAACACATCAGATTTTTGTATGCTCTGTGCCTCTTTCTCATTGTGTGACCCTTCAGTTACACTTTATTACCAAAATATGAGTGTTAACATGCAGCAACTATATATATACTGTATTTAAGATGTCTAATACAGAGAGACTGATCTTGCAGGAAATCGGCGACAAGAGGTCGAATTTTCTGTCAGTTAAAATCAGTCTCATCTTTCCAAATTTCCTCACTTTTTTCCTTTTTTTCTTTCTTTTTTCATTCCTTCATTCTTTTTTCTTTCTTTCTTTCCTTCCTGCTTTCTTTCTGCCCTCTATTCTTTCTTTCTTTCTGCCCCTTCTTTCTTTTCTTTCCCTCTTTCCTTCTTTCTTTTTTCATTCCTTCATTCATTCCTTCTTTCCCTTTCCTTCTTTCTTTCTTTTTCCTTTTTTCTTTCATTCAGTCCATCTTTCCTTCTTTCTTTCATTCTTTTCTTTCTTTCTGCCCTCCATTCATTCTTTCTTTTTCTTTCATTCTGTCCCCCTTTCCTTCTTTTTTCTTTCTTTGTTCTTTCTTTCGTTCTGTCCCTCTTTCCTTCTTCTTTTCCATTTTTCTTTTTTCATTCCTTCATTCTGTCTTCTTTCTTTCCCTCTTTCTTGTTTTTCTTTCTTTCGTTCTTTCCATCCCTTTCCTTCCTGCTTTGTTTCTGCCATCCATTCTTTCTTTCTTTCTTTTATTCAGTCCCTCTTTTTTCTTTCATTCATTCTTTCTTTCCTTCCTGCTTTCTTTCTGCCCCCTTTCCTTCATTCTTTCTCTTTCTGTCTTTTTTCTTTCTTTTCTTTCCCTCTTTCATTCTTTTTCCTTTTTTCTTCATTCTTTCTGTCCCTCTTCTTTCCTTTATTTTTCCTTTTTTCTTTCTAATTTTCTTTCATTCAGTCCATCTTTCTTTCTTATTTTCTTTCCCTCTTTTGCTTCAATCCTTCATATTTTTTCTTTGTTTCTTTTCTTTCCCTCTTTCCTCTTTCTTTTAGTCCCTCTTCTTTCTTTTTTCCTTTCTTCTTTCCCTCATTTCCTTCATTCTTTCTTTCCATCTTCTTTTTTCTTTCTTTTCTTTCCCTCGTTCTCATCCTCTTCCTTTCTCTCTTATTTTTTCTTTCCCTCTTTCCTTCATTCCTTCATTCCAGCAGCCCATCTCTTTTTCCTCTAAGACGTAGGGCGAGTGGCCACAGGGTCCAGCGCCGGTGAGGGAGTATCGCTGTCCTCGGGCTGGGATGAAGGAAGGAAGTCCTCTGAGACATGTTGAGAAAAACTCATCCCACTTTATGGCCAGCTTGATTGTAGCAGCAAGACTTCCTCTGTCACCTCTCTCTGGGATACAAGATCTGATGGGTTCATTCAGACCATACTATCACGACCTGCAGCTGAATTGTGATGTAGTATTGCGGGTTTCCCTCTTACAAAAAACTCTGGGATTCCCCCAATGTACAAGTGCATATATGCAGACATTAGGGACAGTCGATATTTTACATTTGTGTGTAAAAATGAGTATAGTAGTATTTGTGATTTTCCCACTGTATTCCCAGAAATATTGAATTCTTTCCACTGCGTTGTCATGCTGTTGGGTTCCATCCTATGACGTTTGTTATTCCGGACTGATCCACGCATGCGCACTCCTCAAACACCCATCAGAACTCCGCTTATGTGTTTACATGAGCACATTAAGCGTCGTTCTCCAAGAGAAACCTAAGTGTGTTAAACCGCTTTCTCTTAATCCCTTAAACGGCATAAGGAAATCAGCGTTCTTGTTTACATGAAGTTTCAGGATGCTTCTTTCTGCTATAACCCTGGAAAAAACCGTGTTCATAAGTGCATGTAAACATGGTCATTATCAGTAGTAAAATTTTCTGTTGAATGTCAGTAGCCCATATGAGAATAACCACAATACAATGGTAAACATTTGCATCTTTTACACATTCATGCAAAATAAAAACTATTTGCATAACTTCATCTTGTAGTCATATTTTGTCTTTGTGTGAGAAAATTATGTCCTCTGTATCATGAGGACATAATTTCTATGTCGATCATTTTTATCACTCACAATTTTGAGTAAGTGCAGAACAAATTAGATTTGAGAGCTACGGCAGAGAGCAAGATTGTGAATAAATTCAGTCTGTTCTTCACACACAGTCTGAGTCTGGTTTTAGGGCCACTTTTATGTTGCTTCTTTTTTTATTGTATTTTCTTCTTTAGAGCTTGACATCACTGTATGCCTATGTTGTACGGGAAATGAGCACCGTGAACGTTTTGCAAGATATCTGTGTTCCATAGAAGAAAGTCATAGTGTTTAAATGATATGAGGGTGAGTAATGATGACAGAATCTTTGGATGAACTATTCCTTTCAGGATGTAATGTGTGTGTTTATAAGATCTCATGACATACTCATGATCAACGAAATACACAAACAGTAAATGTCAAAAGGACACACTAATAGTGTCCAAATTTAACCATCTCACTCACTCTGTGTGTGTGTGTGTGTGTGTGTGTGTGTGTGAGTGTGTGCGCGTGCGTGTGTGTGTGTTCGTGTGCGTGTGTGCGCGTGCGTGTGTTTGTGTGTGTGTGTGTGCGTGCGTGTGTGTGTGTGTGTGTGCGCGTGCGTGTGTGTGTGTGCGCGTGCGTGTGTTTGTGTGTGCGCGCGTGTGTGTGTGTGTGTGTGCGTGTGCGCGTGCGTGCGTGCGTGTGTGAAGCATTAGAGCAGCAGCGTGTTTGTTGGGAGGAGAAGCTCTGGAGATCCATGAGTGACTTTTCCACGCCTGTGATCAGAGTTTATGAACGCAGCCGCTCGTGGAACTTGATTTCAGTCTGTGATTGTGTAATTGTGTGTGTGTGATGTTGGATCATCAGTGTTCTCGAGCCATCGAGGTCTTTATTCCGTCTCTCATAAGGGAAGTGGACGAGATGGGAAAATTGCGCAAAGTAAGTTTGACAGAAGTGATTTATGACTTACATACTAACAGAATATAGACAGTGAAAGTGGTTTATGACGAGTTGGACGTGCTTTCGTTCTGTCACTCAATTCGAAGCACGAGAATCGATTTACCAGTTATGACAGGCTTCATTAAGTTTCAAGTTTTAAACCTTTAAAGCGGCTCCCCTCACATAATGGTAACCATAGTTTTCTTCAAAATACTAGTAAGTTATAATAAATTAAGCTTTCAAAGTCTTTCTGTCATTTTATTTAATTCTTTTTTTTTTTTTTTTTTTTTTTTTTTTTTTTGTGATAGTACCAAGTTACTAGATATTTTTTTCAAATTGTTTTAACAAATTTCCCCTTGACTTACATTATAAGGGGCCGTTCACACCTAATGCTTTTTTGCATCTGTCCGCGCATTTTTTCAATTACTTTTCTTCCTAAACATGCACTAGATGGACGTCTTTGACCGCTGTGCAGCATATTGCTGTTTTTCAGCATTGTGCAGAAGCACAGCATTTTTTAGACGCTGGGTTCAATAAAAGTTAAGCTCAATCGACAGCATTTGTGGCATAATGTTAATTACCACAATAATTTTATTTCGAATTCAAGTAATTTCAACTTGTAAAATCTGGGTTACAGTCAGGGGCGTAGCAATCATTTCAAAAGTGAGGGGGACACGTCCCCCGCATCCCCCGCGAAACATTTAAATATTTAACAATATACATAACCAAGGGTTCAAAAGTCCACTTTCGCATTTTTCAAATTAAACAAAAATTAAATAAAAAATCATGGCAATAACAATATCATCAGCATAACAATTTGAGTGAAAATTGGAATTGGAAAAAATAATATAAAAGATTTTCACAACTTAGAATTTCTCAGAATTTGGTGCAAAGTCACATATTTGCATATTTGATTAGTGACCGAAAAAATATTGAAGATAAATATTTCTTCACTTTACATCATAACATAGCTTTGTTTTAAATTTGTCAAAATCCTTAAACTTTTTTTTTATTTCCAGGTTTAAATTTCATTGTTCAACCCCACAAAATCAGTTTTGTGCTCTGAGCTTTACTGTCATCATAGAACATGTTTGGTGCATATGACACATTGTGGACAGTCTACGGCATCTAAACTGAGTCAGAGAGAATTATTTGGTGGTTTTTTTTTATTTTATTTTTTATTTATCATTATCTTATATAAAAGAAGCCTCTGTACTCTGCATCCATAGTGTTGTTTTCAATTTAAGAGCTGTATCTGGATCAGCGGATCAGTTTTTCTGTTCCAAGACTCTTTTTAAATAGTTGAACCAGTGTGTCGGTGTAGAATCTAAGCCAGTTCTGTAGGACTGTCCATTCAGACAGCTGCGGCCAGAACTGACCCAGCCAAGAGCAGAGGAAAGAGAGTCACTGTGTGTTCAAAACACACAGACACACACACACACACACACACACACACACATACTTCAATCTCATCGCACACTTGTGTGTTTCTGATGATTAGACAAATTTATTATCAGCATCTGAATAACACCGAGCTGTATGAGGAGATTTCGCGTTTATGTGGTCAGAAGTTTGAATACGGGTTTAATGGGAGCGGTGTGTGTGTGTCTGTGAGGCTAAAAGTAGCGCAACTAAATCACAGCTGAATCACAACCACACGACAACATGCTGATGTCAGTCAAAGCTCTATGGCCACTCACACAAACACATGCACACCTGTCATTCTATTCAGAAGGAAAGGACATCTTATTTTTGTTATGCTTGATATTGTGTTTCACTGACATTCAAGAATTCTCAATTAGATGTTGAAAACCCACAGAGAATTCTAAAACGTCTAGAAGAATTGAGTGCAGATGTGACAGCTGAGAGAAACACTACAATCTGTGCTGAATTACTGTACTGGGATAGAATGATTTGTGTGTGTGTGAAAGAGAGTTGTTCATCATAGTGGAAATGTCCAGCTCTGCTCATCAGAAACAATGAAAGCTCTATACGAAGCAAACAGAGGGGGGGGTAACTGGGTTTAAATCAAGTCCTCATGACCATAAAAACACAATACACAATCTGACTCTGCTGTTGCCCAAAACAGACTTGCATCCTCAGCATGGTTAACCAGGAACTCACCTAGGAATGTTCCCCATCCTCATCTCACTTTCCCAATTAAGCGAGAACAAAGACTTGTGTTCATTAAATGGCATGCTAGAATTTCACAGACAGTTTTGTACTTCATACTTCAGCCACAAATTAAATCTCTGTCATTATTAACTGAAGCTCATGTAGTTTTAAAACTTGTATAACTTTCTGTTTCGTGTGGAACACCCAAGAAGTTAGGCAGAATATTCACGGTGCTCTTTTCCATACATTGAAAGTGAATGGGGACAGATGCTGTTGAGCTCAATAAAAGATAAATAAGCATCTTTAAAGTGTCCATACAACTTATGTTTAGGATTGGGTGATATACTGAATATTCAGGATATAAATTCAAAGATTTTACTGACGATATAATATTGCAGTGATTTTAATGTGTTTATTTGGCCACTATATTTCCTATTTTAAATAGGAAAATGTCCTTTTTATATTATATCTTTCCTATTATACTAATATATATGTATGTGTGTGTGTGTGTGTGTGTGTGTGTGTGTGTGTGTATATATATATGTGTGTATATATATATATATATATATATATATATATATATATATATATATATATATATATACACAGTTGAAGTCAGAAGTTTACATACACCTTAACCAAATACATTTAAACTCAGTTTTTCACAATTCCTGACATTTAATTGTAGAAAACATTCCCTGTCTTAGGTCAGTTAGGATCACTACTTTATTTTAAGAATGTGAAATGTCAGAATAATAGTAGAGAGAATTATTTATTTTAGCTTTTATTTCTTCCATCACATTCCCAGTGGGTCAGAAGTTTACATACACTTTGTTAGTATTTGGTAGCATTGCCTTTAAATTATTTAACTTGGGTCAAATGTTTTGGGTAGCCTTCCACAAGCTTCTCACAATAAGTTACTGGAATTTTGGCCCATTCCTCCAGACAGAACTGGTGTAACTGAGTCAGGTTTGTAGGCCTTCTTGCTCGTTCATGCTTTTTCAGTTCTGCCCAAATTTTCTATCAGATTGAGGTCAGGGCTTTGTGATGGCCACTCCAATACCTTGACTTTGTTGTCCTTAAGCCATTTTGCCACAACTTTGGAGGTATGCTTGGGGTCATTGTCCATTTGGAAGACCCATTTGCGACCGAGCTTTAACTTCCTGGCTGATGTCTTGAGATGTTGCTTCAATATATCCACATAATTTTCCTTCCTCATGATGCCATCTATTTTGTGAAGTGCACCAGTCCCTCCTGCAGCAAAGCACCCCCACAACATGATGCTGCCACCCATATGCTTCACAGTTGGGATGGTGTTCTTCGGCTTGCAAGCCTCACCCTTTTTCTTCCAAACATAACAATGGTCATTATGACCAAACAGTTCCATTTTTGTTTCATCAGACCAGAGGACATTTCTCCAAAAAATAAGATCTTTGTCCCCATGTGCACTTGCAAACTGTAGCCTGGCTTTTTTATGGTGGTTTTGGAGCAGTGGCTTCTTCCTTGCTGAGCAGCCTTTCAGGTTATGTCGATATAGGACTCGTTTTACTGTGGATATAGATACTTGTCTACCTGTTTCATCCAGCATCTTCACAAGGTCCTTTGCTGTTGTTCTGGGATTGATTTGCACTTTTCGCCCCAAACTACGTTCATCTCTTGGAGACAGAATGCGTCTCCTTCCTGAGCGGTATGATGGCTGTGTGATCCCATGGTGTTTATACTTGCATACTATTGTTTGTACAGATGAACGTGGTACCTTCAGGCATTTGGAAATTGCTCCCAAGTATGAACCAGACTTGTGGAGTCCACAATTTTTTTTTTCTGAGGTCTTGGCTGATTTCTTTTGATTTTTCCATTATGTCAAGCAAAGAGGCACTAAGTTTGAAGGTAGGCCTTAAAATACATCCACAGGTACACCTCCAGTTCAGTACTCCTCCTGTCAGTAGTTATTTGTCTAATTGCCTAAAGGCTTGACATAATTTTCTGGAATTTTCCAAGCTGCTTAAAGGCACAGTTACTATCCACTTATTATCCACTGGAATTGTGATATGGTGAAATAATCTGTCTGTAAACAATTGTTGGAAAAATGACTCATGTCATGCACAAAGTAGATGTACTAAACGGCTTGTCAAAACTATAGTTTGCTAATATGAAATCTGTGGAGTGGTTAAAAAAATGAGTTTTAATGACTTCAACCTAAGTGTATGTAAACTTCTGACTTCAACTGTATATATATATATATATATATATATATATAAAATAGTAATTATTAAATATATACTATTAAAACTAATCTAATCCTCAAAATAATAATAATAATTCAGTACTGTATTATAATAACAAAACTCCACTTTAACTACAATAATTCATTACTATATAATATTCATCTGGGTTCCAAAAAATAAGTGAGTGAACTTTACACCCTGTTAATTTACAAAAAAATATTGTTAATTTTTATTTTATTTTATTTTTGTCAGTAAAAATATAAAGTATGTAGGTAAATAATGCTTTTTATTAGGTTACTATTTATATAAATTGATCAAATGTCTGTATATAAATATCTAAATGTAACTGTGAAAAACATTTTATTTAAAAACAATATTTATTTATTTTATTCATGTATTAAACAGTTTGTATCTACTTGGCTATAATAGCTGTTTGGATGAAATGATGGTTCCTCTGATTAAAAAAACAAAAAAAGCTTTTAAGCTATTTCAGAGCTAATGCATCAAATAATGGCAGCTCTACTCATGTGCTGTATTCCAATTCCAATAAAGACACAATAGTTTTGTCTAAGGAAAAGACCAAAATTTACATTGTTATTCAATGAAAATCTTCCCTTCCGCCACAGCTCTCAAATCTCATTTGCACTTATACATATGCAAATTGCCGTGTCATGTTCGGTTATAAAACACAATATTTGTGATATACGAGCAAAGATTTAAAAGGCTTGGAAGCACTTGTATAGATTACTTTTATGGTGCTTTTTTTTGTCATTTTTGGAGCTCATTCCCCATTCACTTTGAGTTTATGGAAAAGAGCAGCTTGAACATACAGCCTAACATCATCTTTTATGTTCCATGAGAACAAAAAAGTCGTACAGGTTTAGAAGGACATGAGGGTGAATCACGACATGAATGTTCATTTTTAGGGGAACTGTCCCTTTAAAGATGTTTGAATTTTTTTGTCTTGGTTCTTCGTTACACTGGAAAGACATTTCCCATCACCTGTGGTGTTATGTTTGAGCACCGACTTGTCAAAACATGCTCGAGAAACAAACAAAAAAATGATTCCCCTCTCTCTCTACCTCTCTGAATGAGCAAGAAAAATATTTGAGGTATTCTCGTATTGAGAAGCGAAAGATCGAGCTCACAGTGGGAAATGTTTGGTGGAACTGAATGTTCTGAGCTCTTTTGTTATGCGTGGAAAACGGGAAACTGCAGATTCTCAGATCTGCTCAGAGTGTCGCCTAAACCCTCATGCACACACAACAAGGTTATGTTTGGAATGTAATATTAACATACTGTGCAGTATACACTTAATACTATAGTTAACATTTATAAACGTGTAATAAACATTTCAGACAGTAAAACGCTACAGTGTCGTCACATGACTTTGTTACATGCATGTTTAATTTCAAAATTGGGGTCAGTAAATTTAGCAATTTCATGCAAAAACAATGTAACTCTTGGCAGTCAGATGATGTTACAAACTAAGTACATAAAATATAAAATTCAATTAATATTGAATTTATTGAATTATTATTATAATATTAAACATTAAAATTGGGCATTGCATTGTGGTTTACAGTATTCCATGCAGTGTACTCTGGTTGTGTATTGTACATTTTGGTAACTTTAGTAATCCTTTCAAGTATTCCTTGCATACAAAAAAAGGATTCTTTAAAAAAGTAAAGAAATGACATACTTAGCGCAGTACATACTGCAAGTTGCACAAATAGTAGGAGTAATATAGCAGTGTGCTGTTCGGGATATAGCCAGAACACAAAAACACATTATTTGCCATTTCATTTCAACTTCATACAAGTCGTAAAAATGCTTTCATTCTGTAATGACCCAGAGTTCGAGGGTTTACATGCATTGACATTTCTTTGTACTGGTGACAATAGAGACCCAAGAGCCTCTGTAAAGAGCTCTATGTCTCACTCAATGCTGCAGGGTGTGCTCTTACCTGAATAACTGCCACACATATTTCCTGTACAAATTTAACCCTGAAGTAAACTGAGAGTAAACATGGCCTATATTTTAATACACATGCCAATAAAATGTTTTTCACAGTAACCTGTGCATTTATAAAGTCCTTTTTGGTGTGGCTTTGATGATGAATTGTTAAACACTGTGTGGCCAGTCAGATGGATTGAATAATTGTTGATCGAAAGCAAAAACGTTTTGATTACTAGCTGTTTTTGTGTGCTATGACCACATCAGAACTCTAGGGGACTCACTGAACAAAAAAAGGTCACTGGTGGCGCTCACTACTGGGGAATAATTTGACACAAGCACTTGCGCCTCCTGCTGGGCAACAATTGTCACAACACCCAAACTGTTGCATCAAAGATCATCACTGTGACCGTGGCACAGGTGGAGTAATTTAGTTTTATTGAAAAAGATCTGTGAACTTTGTTATTTTCCAGCTCTTCAGGGTGGAGATTCTTTTCAATGGAAGGAAACACTTTGTTTTACGGCGGCAGAGTGAATTTCAGACGCTTCACAGGAAGTTGAAAAAGATTCTGCGAGCTCCTGATTTTCCTAGTAAGAGAAACCAGCACCTGCGGACCAAGCCACTGGAGCAAAGACGACAGGAACTGGAGGACTACATACAGGTAGAGCTCCACCGCCATATACACTACCGGTCAAAAGTTTTGAAACACGTGACTGAAATGTTTCTCATGATCTTAAAAATCTTTTGATCTGAAGGCGTATGCTTAAATGTTTGAAATTAGTTTTGTAGACAAAAATATAATTGTGCCACCATATTCATTTATTTCATTATAAAACTAAAATGTAATAAAAAAAAAACAGTTTTTGAAATTGATGACTTGGACCAAATAATAAAGAAAAGCAGCCAATAAGTGCTCAACATAGATGGGAACTCCTTCAATACTGTTTAAAAAGCATCCCAGGGTGATACCTCAAGAAGTTGGTTGAGAAAATGTCAAGAGTACATGTCTGCAAATTCTAGGTAAAGGGTGACTACTTTGAAGATGCTCAAATATAACACAGTTTTGATTTATTTTGGATTTTGTTTAGTCACAACATAATTCCCATAGTGCCATTTATGTTATTCCATAGTTTTGATGACTTTACTATTATTCTAAAATGTGAAAAAAAATTATAATAAAGAATGAGTAAGTGTTTCAAAACTTTTGACCGGTAGTGTATATGTGTTCCAATCAATGTATATACACTGATCAGCCATAACATTAAAACCACCTGCCTATTATTGTGTAAGTCCCCCTTGTGCCGCCAAAACAGCGTCAGAATAGCATTCTGAGATGATATTCTTCTCACCACAATTGTACAGAGCAGTTATCTGAGTTACCGTACACTTTGTCTGTTCAAACCAGTTTGGCCATTCTCTGTTGACCTCTCTCATCAACAAGGCATTTCCATCCACAGAACTGCCGCTCACTGTATGTTTTTTGTTTTTGGCACCATTCTGAGTAAATTCTAGAGACTGTTGTGTGTGAAAATCCCAGGAGATCAGCAGTTACAGAAATACTCCAACCAGCCCATCTGGCACCAACAATCATGCCATGGTCCAAATCACTAAGATCACGTGTTTTCCCCATACTGATGGTTGATGTGAACATTAACTGAAGCTCCTGACCCATATATGCATGATTTTATGCACTGCACTGCTGCCACATGAGTGGCTGATTAAATAATTGCATGGATGATTGTTGGTGCCAGACGGGCTGGTTTGAGTATTTCTGTAACTGCTGATCTCCTGGGATTTTCACACACAACAGTCTCTAGAATTTACTCCGAATGGTGCCAAAAACAAAAAACATCCAGTGAGTGGCAGTTCTGTGGATGTAAATGCCTTGCTGATGAGAGAGGTCAACAGAGAATTGCCAGACTGGTTCAAACTGACAGTCTACGGTAACTCAGATAACCGCTCTGTACAATTGTGTTGAGAAGAATATAATATCAGAATGCTATTCTGAGATGCAGGTTGGCGCTGTTTTGGCGGCATGAAGGGGACCTACACAATATTAGGCAGGTGGTTTTAATGTTGTGGCTGATTGGTGTGTATGTATATATATATATATATATATATAAATGAGAATCTAATGTCACTCAATCACTTTGAAGTTTTACATGGTTGTCCATTGACTGTCAATTGCAGGTGATTCTGTATGAAAATGGAGCTGTTCCTCAAGAGCTCCTGGACTTTCTGCAGGTCAAACATTTTCATTTAGTGAGCAAGAACTGCAGCTCAGAGTATGCATCTGAATTTATATATATGCCACGTCATTTCAGTGTCACTAAGTCTTTTTCATTCTAACCTGTCTTTAAATTGTCACATTTACATCTCATTTTGTAGGTCTATTAAAATAATAATTAAAGCAGTTTCCAAGCTTGTTATTAATGTCTCAGTTTTTATATTTCAGTGAAAACCAGTCAGATGACTCTCAAGAGGGATACAGGTAAAATCATCCTCCTATCATTTACCCTGCATATAAGTCCTTTTAAAGGAGGACTATATAGGACCAGGAGAGAGCTATGCATTAGCATTCCCATTTATCTTTCCTTTAAAAGTTTGCAATTTGAAATCTATTGCCTTTTCTCGGTTTTAAGAGCCCTCCAAATAATAAATAGTAATAAAAAATAAACAATGATAATAAATTAGGGCACTGGCAAAAGATATACTATAATGTAATAAAATACTTTATTTATAAAATTGTTTATTCTGTCAGAATACATGGCTCCTTACAGGACAGAGATTTATTTTCTGAAATAGTTTTACGTTCACACGCAATAGTTTGCATTCCCACCCAATAAATTACCCGTGGTTTTAGTAATATTGTAGAAAACGTGTTTCTTTGGTGTAAACCGTGGTTTAGATAGGCCTACAATATACCATGGTTTTACTACAGTAATACTGTAGTAAGCATGACTGTGGTAACCATGGTTAACTTTGTGGTTACTATGGTTTTACTACAAATACCATGGTTAAACTATGGCTACTGTAGTAAAACTATGGTTAACTATGGTTTTACAACAGTAATGATAGTTAAACTGGTATTTGAAGTAAAACCATAGTAACCACAAAGTTAACCATGGTTTTACTACAGTATATTTTAACCATGATATGTGTGGCAAAACAGTAGTAATAATACAGGAAGAAATCATAATCATTCTGCCATAAACATATTTCCTAACGTTCTAGGAACGTTCTCTTTAGGTTCTGTTTTTTGTAACCATAAACTAATGTCCCCAGAATGTTCCAGGGAGGTTTTGTATGACACCCTAATTAGAACCTTATACAGAATGTACCCTGATGGTTATTTTTAGGTTTAAATTTTACAACAATAAACTGACCTTCCCAGAACGTTGCAGGTTTTTTTTTTTTTTTTGTGACAGCCTAATGAGAACTTTTACAGAACTTTCTCTGATGCTTATTTTTAGGTTTAATTTTTACAACCATAAACTAATGTTCCCAGAACGTTCTGGGAACCAAAAATTGTTAGCTGGGTCATTTGGGATAATTTAGATAAACTTTAGCGATTCAAGAATGCATTGATTGTTTTGATTAATGGATTTTTTTCCTGCAGGTTTCAGTTATTTCATCAGCGAGTGGTTGGTTTCTCAGCCGACCCTTACCAGCTAGAATCCAGCTCAGGTAAAACTGACAGTTTCGACGTTTTATCAAAATGGCTTTTCTTGCAATCAAACCACTTTGAAACTGTCTTCCCTACCGGTCATTTCTCCCAGACCTCCCTGATATTGTGGTGGCTGGTGTCATGCAGAGTATGTATCCTAGAGACGTCAGAGTGAGTTTTAAAAAGAGCTGCAGTAAACCCAACAGTCCTGTGGGCCTCACCTGTGCACCAGAGTTGCCCACGAATCCCAGAATTCCTTCTATTACCATCAACAAGATCAACGTCAACTCGCTGCCAGAGTCACAGAGAAGATGAATGTAATCGTTTCAGTGTTAACAATCAATGCCACAGGTGAAAGTGTAGAAAGTAGCGATATCGACCATCGATTCACATTTCATTTTTGGATGAACAATCTATTTAAGGGCAAATCACCTTAATTTCAGGAAATGTCTTAAGAGGTCTCATTTAACCCCTAATTCAAAGGAAAAATATCAAATTGTATTTGCATGAAAAATTAAGCTTATTTTAAGGACCATTAAGATTTTTTTTTTGCATCATTACATTATTTTCATTACAGTTAAGTACCCTCAACTGCATTTGTTATGCGAAAAAAATATATACATTTACATTTTAAAAAGAACTAGTTGCTGCACTTCATGAAATTCATGCTAAAGTTAGACAACATTTGTATCAAGACCTGATGACTTTCATTTCTGTATTAAACTTATTGTCATGAGGAAAATATGATTCATGGGGAGGCAAAATATATCACAATGTAAAAAATCTTAATAGTCCTAAAAATATACCTTTTTTTGCTATTCACCCATTTTGTTCATGTATTTACCATGAAAATGTTATACAATGATAATTGTTTTAACTGCATTAAGACAACTTTTTATAGTTTTAAAGCAGTATTTCTATTAAATAAGACTGTATCATTGATTTTCCAAGATGTTTCCAAAAATAAAACCAAGACAAGGTATTTATTAAAAAAAACAGGAAAACCACTTTAAGAAAACCTGGATCCTTTATTGAACATTTGTTTACAAAGGCAAGTTGAAGCAGGTCAGAAATATGACCGTATGGAATGCTGGAATTGGACCCAGGATGTACCGCTCAGCGGATCAGGACTGGTGTGTGATGGTCCCGTGAGGGGGCGGAGCTCCGATGAGCTCACACATACACACACATTTTATCTCCACTAGAACTCTAGTGGCACCAAATTCAATCCCCTTAAACCCAGAGTCCTATTATTTCCCCAAACTTAATTTACTCTTTAGGTACTGCAAAAGGCTTTTCCACTTCGATCTTGCCGCATTCGTGGATAGTGACGTCTTTGAGAGGTTTATCTCGTCCGTCTGTCTTGTTACTCTCGATCTTTCTCACCACATCCTTAAAGGCAGCGGAAAAAAAAAAAAAAAAAATTAACACAAAATTAACACAATCACTGGTGTGAAGGCACTTCATAAAGAATAATAAATGATTACGGACATTATCCCTTATGTCACTAGCAGAGTTAACAAAAATAAATAAATCTTAAACTAGCAAATGCTAAGGGAGGGAACAGATGGACAAAGTTACTCACCATTCCTTCCAAGATTTTGCCAAAGACAACGTGTTTGCCATCTAACCATGGCGTCTGGACAGTGGTGATGAAAAACTGGGAGCCATTAGTGTCTTTGCCAGCATTGGCCATGCTGAGCCAACCTGGACCATAATGCTTCAGCTTGAAGTTCTCATCAGGGAAACGGTCACCATAGATGCTCTTACCTACATACAGAGAGACGAGGCGTTCTTAAAATCTCAAAGAACACACTTAACATTCAAGTATCTGGCTGATTCATTGATGACGTTGCTTAACTTTTGAGAACTGAATATAAACAAAATAACAGCTTAATATTGATTATCAAAATGTATTGCATTTCTCTACGATGCATTGATTTCCGGGTCAAAATGACCCGAAACAAAAGCAGCTTTACTGTACTGGATAAAAGGTGTAGACCTTTAAGAAATTACTATTTTGTGATAAAGCTTTAATAATAATATCTGTTAAATGAGTTAAACGAGTAATATTAAAACAACTGAAAGGGGAAACGGGAGGTTTATTTTGAAAATACTATTATTTTTGCACAAACATCATTAACAGTGTTGGGTAAGTTACTCAAAGTAATTCACTAGTTACTAGTTACTTCTCTTAAGTTTTAATCTGATTACTGATTAATCAAAAAAGTATTCACATTACTAATTACTTTTAAGTTACTTTCTTAAACACTTGTCACAGAAATGCAACCTGACATACTTATGAACATATTTCATGTATTCATAATATTTTACAAATTTGTTCAACCCAAGTATTGTACTTAAAAGTAACTTACTCTGATTACAAGGACTTAAAATGTAACGTTACACTACTTTTGACTAAAAAGTATTGAGATATCACAACACTGATTATTGGGGTCTCTGGAACAGATCATGAGAGTTAAAAAGTGCATTTCGGTACCTCCAGTTCCATCTCCTCTAGTGAAATCTCCTCCCTGGATCATAAAGTCTTTGATTACCCGATGGAACTTGCTGCCCTTGTATCCGAATCCTTTCTGTAAGGCAGAAAGTAGTAAGTTGCGTTCATAATAATTTCCCTTCATTATGAATCATAGATGTTTTACACGCTCACCTCTCCAGTGGCCAGCTGAAGGAAGTTTTCCGTCGTTTTCGGTACAGTTTTTCCAAAGAGTCCAATGACAATCCGTCCTGCATCCTCATCTCCGATCCTGATGTCAAAGTAAACCTGAGAACAAAAGTATCTGAATCAGAACAAGAGTCCTGCAGACGAGTAATGGCGCACAGACCCGGTTCACCATGACGAGTTGAATGCAAATCACGAACATGTATCACTACTGACTTCAAATCTGGCATTGCACCGTATTCCAATGCCTTATTATATTTGCAATGAGCAGTTAAGTACCAACTGTGCATGCAACATTAAGAATTAAGAATAGAAAAAAAAATAATGCATTGCAACCGGTCTCTTATATTCAGCGCAAAATGAGCTTTGGTAAAGGCAAATGAGAGAAGAAAAACAATAAGGGTTAATAATCAAATGTGAACGCAACATTCGATTCGAATGCACATTGTAACATTTGTATGAAGCGGGCCTGATGCAACAGTGTTGCACTGAATATAGCGTTGTGTAGCTGTGCGATGTCTCTGTACCTTGGCCGTGACTTTGGGTCCCTTTTTCTTCTCATCAGCCTCTGATCCGCTCGGGAAAAGCAGGAAAATTACCGAGCCAACGATCAATGTGACTGCCACCAAAAACTTCATCTTCCTTTCGCAGATGCGCACCATGAACGATGCAAAAAAACTGAATGTGTGGCAATTACTGGGTGTTTTAGGGATTCTGGGGCATCCGGGGAGGAGATTTGAGCTGCGCCCGGAGTTTGGCGTCCGACCCGGGCGGGAGCTGTGCGTTTATGCTGATCCAGAACCAGCAGAGCGCATTTAACTTACTATCGAATCACATTACGTCGAGCTGAACTCAAACTGGTCTAAGAACATTGTCTAGAGCGCACTCTGCTCTGTATGACGGGCCGTGATCCATCGGACGCTGATTGGATGAACTGCTGTCTCTCCTGGATGAAAGAGCCAATCAGAGTTTGTAACGCGTAAGGAATGGACGGAGCCACAACGGCTTAAAGACGCATCAGCATTAAAAGGACAGGAAGCTTTCTTTCGGGAAGAGTCTCACAACACAACCTCAATGATTTTATTGGACTGTTCAGGGTTCAATACTAGTTAAACTCAATCGACAAGGTTTGTGGCACGACGCTGGTTACCACAAAAAATAATTTCGACTCCTCCCTATCTTAAAATAAAAACACGGTTACAGTGAGGTACTCACAATGGAATGAAATGGGGCTAGTGCATAAACACTACAGTACACACCATTTCAGAAGTATAGCCACACAGCGTAAACATTATACGTTAACATGACTTAAGTGGTAAAATCACATGCTAAACCTATCTGTGTACAGTTATATTCAATATTACAATTTAACTGTCATGACAACGTAATGCTGGTAAACCCTGTAATCTGTTTAAATCCAAAACACTGCACAATTGCTAATTTTATCACACTAAAATCACTTCAATACATATAATGTTTACGTCTTGTGGCTATACTTCTGAAAAAATTAGTATTTTAACATTTAAAGACAGGCCCCATTCACTTCCATTGTAAGTGCCTAAGTTTAACTGCATATATATATATATATATATATATATATATATATATATATATATATATATATATACATACATACATACATACATACACACACACACACATACATACTAGGCACGAGTCAAAATTATTTTTATGATTAATATTAAGGAATACTCACAAATGTTATTTTATACCAGCGCAACATGTAGCTACATATTTGTTTTAATATCTGACAGGAAGATGCAGTGTTTAGTGTGGACACCTTAAAAAGGAATATTCTGGGTTCAACATAAGTTAAGCTCAATCGACAGCATTTGTGGCATACTATTGATTACCACAGAAATTCATTGTGACTCGTCCCTCCTTTTCTTTAAAAAAAAAAGCAAAAATACTCACTATTTCAAAAGTTTAGCAGCAAGACAATCAATATGCATGTAAACATGATTTTAGTATGATAAATCACTTACCTTTTCTGTGTAAAGTTATAGCCAATTTTATAAATGAGTTTCCATGACAATGTCAAACCCTAAAATGACTGTAAAAATTACAATTTAAACAACTTTAAAGCTAAAATAATAAATGAGTTTTAACAGAAGAGTCAAGTTTCACATTTCTGCCTTTAAACCCTCCAAAAACTGCCCACATTCACTTCCATTGTAAGTGCCTCACTGTAACCTCGATTTTTTTTTTTTTTTTAAGAAATGGAGGGACGAGTCCAAATACATTTTTGTGGTAATCAACATTATGCCACAAAGGCTGTCGATTGAGCTTAACTTGTATTCGACCCAGAATATTCCTTTAATGGGGGTGTACTATAATGAATATTTAACATGATTCCATGTGCTAATTTGAATTTCACATATATCAGTGCAAGACTCCAAGTTCTTTGGATTTAGAAACAGTATTTACTGTTATACAGAATATTAAGCATCATGAGCTAGAAGACACTTAATTTTATTGAATTATTAAATTTATACTAAAAGACACATGCTCCATTCTTATTCAAAACTTAAATACATTTATTTAGATTTATTTAGATATACAGTACACAACTACAAAAACACAAAGGAAACAGCAATAGTTTAAATTTCAAGAAGGTTAAGAGTGCTCAGTCTAGACCCAAAATACTGTGCAAAGATGTCAGGGTGTCCCTTATAAAACTGTGCCAGGAGTCGTTTCTTCTCTTTCAGTGAACACTTTGTGTTTTCGTCAATGTTTTTCAGCAGAGAGTACAGCTCATTTTTAGTCGACTCTTTCATGGTCTCAGTGTACACATCCTTGGGTACTTGCTGGCAAAATCTGGCATCTATCAGATTAGGAGATGTTGAGTATATTATCATGGTCTTGATGTTAAATGGTCACAATTATATATAGTATGTTATAATTTCAACATGTCATACCAGCCGTGGAAGAATCTCTGTGTTTCACAATGTCATCCAGTTTTTCACTAACCAGTTTGTGAAGAGAACCTGGAATCTAACAAGAGATAAGAAACAATGCAAAACTGTAAGCACGGTTTAGTTATCTCACAACTGATCTTGATCATAGTGAGATAGCATGGAATTTTATCCATCTTAATGCCACTCCATGATTCAACCAGGTAAATTAGAGGAACCTTGAAGATCTCCTGATGATTGTCGAGCATGAAGAGCAGCAGTAGATCAGTATTTCCTTTGGGCAGACCCTTGGTCAGGATGATAGCTCTGGTGAAGGTCCTCTTCACAACCACCCGATTTTCAATCTAAAAACAAAATCCTATTCAAAATGACTGAAACCACTTTCAATACAAACTGTCAGATAAGTGTGGGAATAACTATCGTTGCATTTGTGATTACCAAGTCAAGATTTCAGGGTTCCTGACTCCAAGGATTCAAGATTCTTTACCTCTTTGTGCAGCTGGACATCTGCAGGGTCTGCAGCTGCTGCCATAAACTCCAGCAGTCTGCGCAGTTCCTCTCGTGCAGATGCAGACAGCAGCTTCAGTGTAAGCTGCAAGACTTCCAGAGCTCGTTCAAACTTCCCGTTTACTAGGTACACATGGAAACAAATGCCCACCAACAGCAGACAAATAAAAAAAAGTGGTTTATTTACAGACTAAATACATTTTTTTTTTTTTTTTTTTTAAAAACAGCGCCCTGTTGACCGTTTTCAAAAAAGGTGCTTTAGTCTCACCCAGAAGTTCTGTGATCTCGATGTAAACATCAGCCATGCTGTCACAGAGGAGGGGCTCGTGGTCCATGTGTCCGTAATGTTTATCCAGGATGTGAAACAGCAGGTATTTACACTCATCGATGCCTGAGGATCTGACTTGGCCTTCCTCGCCATCCTCTTCCTCACAGAAGCTGGGCAGTTCTCTACTTACTTCCACCACAAGCTGATCGGGCAGGAAATCTAACAGGTCTATGGCTGCCGATAGCCAAACATCAGCTCTGTGCAGGGGAGGAATAATTAGGCCTATGTGAGACTCATTCAGCTGAAGTTTAAATGTGAAGGGTTCTCACTGTGAGTCTTTGAAGGCCTTGAGAACTTCTCTGTCGAGGTAGTTACTTGTGTAGAGCAGGTCAGGTTCATTATTACTACCACGAGATGGAGGAGAAACAATCTTTGCACAGTTCAACACTCCCTCCAGCAGAGGGAGATCTATCAACTGTGACAACCGCCGTACGGTCTGCTCGTGCCACACCTCCCTGACCACTGAGAGAAAGAGATCCCACCCAAAAGTTGTTAAATTTGTATCAAAGCCATGATTGGAATGCCATACTACTATACTATACTAATAGCGAGTTCAACCGTGATTTTTAACATCTTTGACTCATAATTAATCAATTTGATGCAAAAATGCTAAATTTAACCGTATTTCCATGACAACCAAATACAATTGACTAAATTAAACATGTAAGAAAATGTGTTTACAATCTCACAATATGCTGATGACTAACAAAAATCAATGTTTAAAAAAAAAAAAAACGCCAGAAAATTGCGTTTGCGTACGATTTGAAATCATCAGATTATTTGCAGCTTTAAACATCAAAATGACAAGATTGAACACCAGGAAAAGGAGTTTCCATGCAACACAAAATTGGGATAGTGGGCAAAAATCTACTTGTGGCGATCGGTTTTTACTTAAACCGTTTATGACCTTACCCTGATAAAGGAAAACCATTTAAGATTGTGCATGTCCTGGAGTCGCGAATTTGAATCCAGGGTGTGCTGAGTGACTCCAGCCAGGTCTCCTAAGCAACCAAATTGGCCCGGTTGCTAGGGAGGGTACAGTCACATGGGGTAACCACCTCGTGGTCACTATAATGTGGTTCGCTCTCGGTGGGGCGTGTGGCGAGTTGTGTGTGGATGCCGCGGAGAATAGTGTGAAGCCTCCACACGCGCTACGTCTCCGCGCTCAACAAGCCATGTGATAAAATGCACGGATTGACGGTCTCAGACATGGAGGCAACTGAGATTCGTCCTCCGCCACCCGGATTGGGGCAAGTCACTATGCCACCATAAGAACTTAGAACTCATTGGGCTCTACTAATATGTGGCGTGCTACTATTTCATTTCAAACAGAGACTGAAACTACTGAATCCTGTGCCGCATGTACTGTAAATTGCTCACTATCTAATATACAGGTCTATGGTCTAATAAAGTATACCACACAGTATGCTCTGTTCTATACAAATCATTTTATTAAATGTAGGTCATCAAAGCATTCCATGCATAAAGAAAATTAGCCTCCCGTATACATACTATACTGTATATTGCATCAAAAGTAATAGTAGTATGGTAAACATAAGATTTTTTTGTATATATGATTTGGCTGGGTCTCAATAAAGGTATTACCAGATGGTGGAAGACCTTCAGTGGGTGGAGAACCAACAAGTCCAGTCAAGTCCAGCTTCCCCATGAGAAGATCCAACGCGTGGCCTGGTTTTACAGGTGTACTATGGGAGAATAATAGAATGTCCTGCCTAAAATGCCAAACAAACATTCCAAATATTATAATTCAGATATAGTACAAAAAGGCTTTGTATTGAACTAAAAACCTCATTTATAATGATCATGTGTTTCACCTGCACGGTGTGACGTTCATCAAACTCTCTTCACTAGGAGACAAAAGGGCCATTTCAAACATGTCCAGGGATGGACTCTCCATATTCAGGAATCTATAGAGGCTGCTGCTGCTATCCTGGAACCCTCCTGGTTTACTGGCCTTCCCCAGAACTTTGGTTCCTACTGCCTCAAACACCTTACAGTCCAGCAGTACCTGACACACCCGAGCCACTTTGGCTCTGGAGACCTGAGCATTTCCAAGAACTTTATCCTGGACCAGATAAGCCTGGATGACATCCACTGCATCAGAGCCCAGAAAGCAGTTATCGTGGGATTTCAGGTGCTGTCTGCGTCTCTTAACCTTCACTTGTGTCTGTAGAACAGTGATGATGTGGCTCCAGATGTCTTTGCTTTGTACCTTGCTGTTTTGTACATCTTGTGGCCTGTTGATCACTCTGTGATCTGAAGAAACATTATAACCTTAAGAATCATTTCAGGATTTATTGTGTTTTTATATTTTACTGTGATCTTAACTGCAAAAATGTCATTAATATTCCTAAAACAAAATAAAACTAGCCTAAACTTTAGAAAATGGGTTACCTGGAGGTCGATTCAATGGACTGTATAATGTCCCAACAACATTAAAGGCAGCAACTTTATCCTGAATTGATGCCATGTATTCTTTCGCTGTGTGCAGGTTTCAGACTCAAAACTCATTAATCGGTTTCCCTTGTTATTCATTACCTTTATTAGCGAACTCTCCATCTGATTGGCTTGCAGTAAACCAGTAAAAACCCAAACAAAGTGTACGGAGATGCACCACTAGATGGCAGCAAAGTATCTAAAAAAAATAAATAACAGGAACTGTCTGGCTGTTTGCTTTCTCCTGGATAATGTATGCTGTGTACAAACTATGTTTCACATAGTATTATAATAGAAAATAGTGAGCAGTATATAGTCTATCTATCTATCTATCTATGTCTGTCTGTCTGCCTGCCTGCCTGCCTGTCTGTCCATCTGTCCATCTGTCTATCTGTCTGTCTGTCTGCCTGCCTGCCTACCTGCCTACCTGTCCGTCCGCCCGCCCGTCTGTCTGCCTGTCTGTCTGTCTGCCTGTCTATCTATCTGTCTGCCTGTCTGTCCATCTGTCTGTCTGCCTGTCTATCTATCTGTCTATCTATCTGTCTGTCTGCCTGCCTGCCCGCCGCCCGCCTGTCTGTCTGCCTGCCTGTCTGCCTGTCTGTCTGTCCATCTGTCCATCTGTCTATATATCTGTCTGTCTGTCTGCCTGTCTATCTGTCTGTCTGTCTGTCTGTCTGTCTGTCTTTCTATCTGTTTGTCTGTCTGTCTGCCTGCCTGCCTGCCTGTCCGTCTGTCTGTCTGTCTGTCTGTCTGTCTGTCTATCTATCTATCTAACTGCCTGCCTGCCCGCCCGCCTGCCCACCCGCCCGTCTGCCCGTCTGCCCGTCTGCCCGTCTGCCCGTCTGTCTGTCTCTCTGTCTGTCTGCCTGTCTGTCTGTCTGTCTGTCTCCCCCAAAGCCCCTAAGTGATTCCCCTCCCTCCAATGGGACTGTTAAGCAAAAATGATCTGTAACACGTTATCCAAACTCAAATAGGAAAATAAATGATTGGAATCGAGATAAAAAAAAAACAGTTTTATTTATTGGGGATTCCAACTTATCTCGGATCCCTTATTTTTCCGACCCTTTAGTTCAGATTGATAGCTTTCCGGGAGCCCCGTTTTTATCATATGAATGACACCTCAAGATAATGTACAGAAGGTGGTTCTCTCTTTGGGGTTAAATAATTGTATGAGGGAACAAGAACAAGTAACATCGGTCAAGCAATTACTGCAATTGTTGAATGTGGCTTGGGGTATTTTCCCCAATGCACAGCTGTTTGTGCCCATTATTGATTTCTCTGATCAGTTACCGGGGTGACAACAAAATCTCATCTGCAGGCTTAATGAATACATAATGAATAAAACTTTTGCACAAAAAGAGTTTTCACCCTAAACATATGTTTACGGTGATTATTAAATCTCAATTGATCCAATTTCATAGAATTTGTTCCCAACCAGAAGATGTTGAAGAAGCAACAGCGGTACTTTTTAAAGCCCTCAGACCTAGAGGTTATAGCAAGAGATTTCTGAGGGGTATTAAAGTGGAGGTTTGTAGGGAGTTTAATTTATACAGAAATTATATGAATGTCCCAAAGGATATTAATAAGGGAACATCTTTGATTCCATTGATTAGTTTATTTTCACCAATGTCTGGGAAATTGAATTCTGTTGTGAAGACCCATTTTCCGCAGTCACAGGACAGACACGAAGCTTTGAGACCCTTTAAGGTGATAGCAGCATTTAGAAGAAATCGAAATTTTAAAGATATGTTAGTGCATGCTCATTTTATACAACATTCTGCTTATAAACCTAAGTTTCTATCTTGGCATCTTCGTTTTAATTCCAGTAATTTTATTTTTAACAAATATTCCTACTTGGGGAGTCCCATTTTACAAACTTTAACATTGCAGAGCTGCAATGTAATTTATGTTATAGTCAGAGTGTATAAAGTGTGGGAAATTATATATAGGTGAAACAAAACATACCCTAGAAGTTAGTTTAAAACAACATTTATATCAGGTGGGTCGCCAGAAGCTGGACAAAATATTATATTCTCATTTTAGAGAACATTCAGTTGCAAGCCTTAAGATTTCAGGCCTAGAAAGTAATCGACTGTGGTTAACCCAACAACTGTGGTTATAACCAAAAGTTTTAAACCAAAGATATGAATAGAATATATCTGATATTGTCAATTGATAGTCTGGGATTCCATCGCTATACAGACCCTATACATCTTTAATAGTCCCTTGTCATAAGAATAATGTTTAGGGAATCTATCTGTCTATCTATCTATCTATCTATCTATCTATCTATCTATCATCTACTTACCTACGTACGTGAAAGATGTGTTGTGTTTGTCATGTCACTTGCAGGCTCACATGTAAACATGCTTTCACAGGGGAACACAACTATGTGACCTATGATGAGAGACTGTTCATTTTCCATTCTGTTATCTGCATTTCACTGCCGTCACCTCTCTCTCTCTCTATCTCTCTCTCTCTCTCTCACTCACTCTCTCACTCTCTCTCTTTCTCTCTCTCTCTCTCTCTCACTCTCTCACCCCATGTCTTTCTTTGTCCTCTTTGGGTCCTGCTGTTTTTAATTTTGGTGAGTGCAGGGAACGTTGCTGTGCAGGTTTATGTGATGAACTTGAAATAGTTGCGGTAGAAACTGTGCCAGATGCCCGAAGGACTTCAAATACCTGAATGAAACATCTTAAAACAAATCTTTGTTTGATGTCCAAGAGAAAAATGAAACCATAACATTTCTGGGGATCAGTGAAATACGACCCTATAAATAATTCAGCAGTCCCTTTGTTTGAAATCTTTGTGTGGGTTTGAGGGAGAATCTGTAAGCTATAATTTTAATAAAATATATTTTATACCTTGAAAGGAATTTCTTTCATGATGCTTTAATGATGCTAAAAGGTTTTTTGTCCTTTTAGAAGCTTGACAGCCCATCGTCCCTATCCATCCTCATTGTATGGAAGAGAGCAGCTTGGACATTCACTTATGACTCTTTTTCACAGAAGAACAAAAGTCATACAGGTTTGGTATGACATGAGGGTGATTAAATGATGACAGAATTGTTATTTTTAGGCGAACTATACCATGACATCCATGTTGCTTTTGCAGGTTGACCTGAATAACTGTGACCTACAGATGCATTTCCACCACTAAGGGGCAGAATCTCCTGATACCTGATTCCAGGGTGCATCTAAGGCCAAGTCTCATCTGAGATACAAATCTTGAAGCAGCACACATGCACAGTTACTGCTTGAGTCTGAAGTACACTGCCTGACTGCTCACCTCAACAAAGAACAGTCCAGATTTCAGAAGCTTTACAGATCAAAGACAAATGACTGTGTCTGTGGTGTGTTTGACTCAAACTTCCCCTCCTCCAATCAGTGGCTAAATTACACTGAGCTGGATTCAAACAGAAGCAAACAAAAGAAAACAAACCTGACTGACTGAGACAGAATGTATGGAGTGAGATTTTAGGCATTTGAGCTGCAGGTAACGTGTTCCCTGCAACATTATTGCAGCCATGCATGCTTTAGTTCAAGTCAAGTCAGTTTATTTGTAGATCTCTTTACAATACATATGGTTCCAAAGCAGCTTTACAGAGAGCCTTAATATTCACAGTGAGTAAGCCAACGTGCTCAATATAAACATCACAGTATAGACAGAAGGCATATAAGCCCTGATTAACACTTCTTGTAGTTCAGCCAAACTTGGTCAAAATTGTACTGGTTTATTTATGATGGTCATATCCAAGGACATGTGGCAACATTTGGCTCATGAACAAAGCTGTTATCCTTCCCGCTAAGTTATGAAAGAGTAACATTTGCTTTTAGACCTTTGAACATCTGATATTCAAATGAATCTAGCTTAATTCTGAACAAATGAGCAAAACAGTTTCCATGCAAATGAAAGCTGGTTTTCAACTGTAGCTATAGTTGCGACTGATGCACATGCAAAGTTCGAAAACACTATATGGAATCATATTATCACATGGCATTCTGGAATACTTGTTTCTGGTTGGTCAATGGCGCCATCTAGTGGTCTGATACTTCTGAGATACAACTGTACATCCAACACACTCTCACAACGAAATCGTCAGGATTCGTACGACTTTTCTAAATTTGGCTAATTAGTATGATATCGTGCGACTGCACTCGTTTGAATTCCTACGACTTTCACTACAGCCAATGACGTCGCTGGAAATCATTTACATCTAATACGCGACAATTACTTGCTTCTGTCACACACAACAGCTTCCTATTTTGTTTACACACTCTACTGATTGGTTAAGTTTAGATAAGGGGTTTGGGTAAGGGCATAATATTAGTAAGTATGTCCTTAACGCCTCGTGCGCAGAACTCGCGCTTACTTCCGCATTAGACATCCGGGAATTTGCATGTGATGAAGTCGTGCGAGTTTATGCGAACAACATTGTGCAAAACCGTATGAAATAGCCAACTCGTAAATTATGTATGAATTTTCATGAGATCGGGTTGGCACATCTACTTACCGTATCAGACTGCTCATCCAGGTATTGCAAGCCATCTTTACTACTTCTCAGATCACTGTGCGATCTTTACAAGTAAGACAGTAAAATAATTTCAACTCAAATCAATTTTTCATTTGCATTTATTTATTTATTTGGCAAGTAGTCTTTTAATGAGCTGGATAATGAGCAGGCAAACAGTCATTAATTACAAAATAAATGGCAACAGAACTTTATTTCTCCTCACATGATGACATCATTTCAATGCAAATCAATATTTTATGTCCATATATTTATTTATTTGGTTAGTAGCAGTGTAATAAGCAGGATAATGTATAGTCAGCTGGTTGTTATCACAAAATAAACCCCTTCAGGGCGATAGAAGACCTTCTGCTTTGCGTCACACACTATCCCTTGTTTTAAGAAAGAGATCGGGATTGTTCAAATGAAGATTGTGATTAATCGGAAACACAAAAACAAAATAAAAAATATTATTTCTAAAAATTAATTATTTTTTATAATAATTAACAAACTATGCAGCTCCAATGTTATTTATTTAACAAATATAATAATCAACACCACCAAAACTGAAGCAAATTTTAAACCAAAAGTAAAAGAAAGTCAAATTTAAGAATCGATATTTGGATTGTGCAAATGAAGATCGCGATTAATCGGAAAATCCCTAGAAATTAAAGGAGCCTACTAATTACTGTATTTAAAAAAATATTATTATATTATAGTCTGCATAGTCTCAGTTTTGTGGTCTTAACCATTTACTCTGTTTTCACTCTAGTAAAGCAGAATTACTCTAATATTGTGTGTCCACAAACCAGAGTCAGACACATTCAAAGAGAGAGAGAGAGAGAGAGAGAGAGAGAGAACAGTGACTCCGCCTCTCTCCAGTCTTTATTTTCTGTTTCTCAGACTGAAGGACAGAGAGAAGGAATCATAGAGCAGGACAAGAGGAGGAGAAACGGGGCGCACACACCGAATCATGGCCACATCAGACACGGCACCGCAGCACATCCTTCAGTCCGATCCCCGCACACCGAGTATCATATCACGGATCACCGGCACCGAAACCGAGCTGAATGTGAGCACGGCGGATCCGCGGACAGAATGAGGGTAATTTATACCCAGAACGCCGGCGCGGTCGCTGCATTCTCTGCTCAGACACGGGGAGGTTTTCTGCGGTAGATTGAAACAAAGGAATAGCAGAGAAATCATGATCGCACGTGCCACGGGAAAGAGAAAACGTCATAATGGAATAGCGAACGTCATAATAGAATAGCACGCGTCATAATAGAATAGAACACAACAGATTCATTGTCGTTCTAATTGTGAATGATACATTGTAGCAGTTGTATAGGTGCCATAGAATCATGTTCTGCCACATTCCGATTCCAATGGAATGTGTTCATTAGTGTCATTTGAATAATATGCCTTGTAGAATATTTTTAGTCCGTTAAGTATCCGTGTTTTATTGCTCATAACTAGACTATTATTATTTTTCTTAGATAGCCTACCATAGCCGGCTATAGGTAGAATAGACGCCTCATTTAAATATGAGTCATTATCGACAATCATAAATTAGTATATATGTTGACATAATTAAACCTTGCTTGTAATTAATTGATTAATTTATATGTTAATTAGGTCTTATTAGTTTTATTTTATATTATCATATAATTCGAAAGCATTTAGTCCAGATTTTTAAACATAGAGGGAGGTGTCAAATATCATCCTCTGGGGTGATGGAGACACAAAGGCCAGGTGACCTGTCGGACCCCTCTGTGGTGGCAGTGGCGGAGGCCCCTGAGGGCCCCTGTGAGGTCAAACGCAGCAGCTCAGGTGTGAAGAAACATCATCACAAACACAACCTGAAGCATCGTTACGAGCTGCTGGAGACCCTGGGACGAGGAACATACGGCAAAGTCAAGAAGGCCATTGAGCGGCATTCTGGAAGGGAGGTAAGATCTCCAAGATGTCTCTTCACTTGTAATTTGCTTTGGATAAAAGCATCTGCTAAATAATCAATGTAAATATAAGAGTGCAAATGTTTGAATGCATACTGTATGGGTGCATAAAAATCGGGGCTGGCACTGAATGTGCCCTTGAGTGTGCCCCTTTTAGCTGGTTTAGTTGGTCTCTCAGACTTACCAGTGCTGAAAAATACCCCAAAACCATTAAACCAGACCAGCCTAGCCAGCTTAACCAGGCTAAGAGACCCGCTAAACACTTTAGGTTGGTTTTAGCAGATTTTTTTTTTAGGAGGATGGTACCATGTCCAAAAAAACATGGTAGTGTCATCGTACTTTTATGTACAGTAAGTGCTGTAAAAAACTTTGGATAAAATCATTGGCTTAATTAATCAATATAAATGACCCTGGCCCTTGGACCGGCTGTGGTCTGTCATTAACGGTGTCAGCACAGAGTAACCCATAATAATCAGTTGTTGTGTTTGGCTTGTTCCGGCCTCTCTCATGGGAATTCCACCCCATGCGCACACTCGGCACGCGTAAGAGCAGATGTTTTAAATCTTGGCTTCGATGGTCCCTAATGGCCTCAATAAAACGCATCATGCTTCAGCCAATTTACAGTTTCTGTGGCAGCTGGGGTCAAAGGTTGTTGCTGACTGGTCACCATAAATAACAATGCATCCAGTCCCGAATGTTTTAACGACCTTAAGTTCTGACCCACAGGTCACTAATGAACTCTGACCTAGATGCCAACAGCTCTTGTGAACCTCTGCTGTGGAGATGTGGGTCAGGCAGGGCTTTGGTGTTCATTTGTTCATTAATCAAACATACCGGATCCCTTCGATGGGCTGTGGCACATGGCTTTGGTTGTTCTTTAACTTTGTCCTCTAAACGGCTCAGAAACTGAACTCAGAATAGCTGCTGGCAATTTGCCTCGAGTCCCCCCAGAAACTTCTGATGCCGCACCCTGACTGACAGCGAAATGGTCAAGGGGCACTCCGCCCCCTGGACTGACTGTGAAACAATCAACGTTGCCTCTCACTAAACATAAAAGTGCCCCGCCAAAGATCGCATCCTAGTACCGGCCCTAGTGTGCAGAATATGAGAATGACCCATACTGTACAAACACACCCTCTAGTGCTAAATAGTTGCTGTATTCATGTGTTTCCATGGCATAATGTCTGTTGTTGTGGCATTTGTGATCTGAAAGCAGATATAACTGTTAGTTTAGTAATTTACAATACAGGGCCATTTCATAACACATTGATGGTATACAGTTAAACTGGGGCAATTGGGAAGCTTAAATATCTATGAAGTCTTTCTATCTTGGTGGGGACTTTCCATTGACATCTGTTGTTTTTATACTGAGCTAACAGTATTTACTGTCCCCTTACCTAACCCCTACCCCTAAGCCTTGCCCAAACAGAAAACATTTAGCATTTTTACATTCTCATTAAAGCATTACTTATTCTGTTTATTAAGCAGTTTTCCTCATTGGGACCATTGACTATGAAGTCAGAATGGCCTCAAAAAGAATCTGTTCACAAATATATGGTAATTAGATTTTAATTGAATACAGTTTGAAATATGATCCCCCCACGCCCCTCTCCTTTTTTTTACTTGAATCCTTTCACTTGAATGTACCTGTAGCTCAACTGGCAGAGCATACCCCTAGTAACGGCAAGTTCGATTCCCAGGGAACACACAAACTGATCAAATATATACAGTATGGTACCTTGAATGCACTGTAAGTTGCTTTGCACAAAAGCGTCTCCCAAATGCATTAATGCAAATGTAAATGTACCTATCAGGATGTCTCCATATGTCCCAAACCAGGGTTTTGTCAGATTTAGCGCCCCTGCGGTCTGTTTGTATTGGTAGACAGTATGCCATCAGAGTTTTGGCAGGCTGTTGGCTAACTAGGCTAAAAATAAAACAAAGCGCGCACCCACATACACATGCATGTTTTTTCACTTACCTCAAAATCAAACGCATGTTAAAACATAATTTGTCATGCATGTTTGTGGTCTCATAAACATAAAGTCACTCAGAGAGACATACAGTGTTGCTTTCTGGCAAAATACAGTCTGTTCAGCAGGAATTAGCCAGAAAACCTGCAAACCTGCTGGATGCACTTTCCTTAAAGGGTTAGTTCACCCAAAAATGAAAATGCTCTCATCATTTACTCACCCTCATGCCATCCCAGATGTGTATGACTTTCTTTCTTCTGCAGAACACAAATGAAGATTTTTAGAAGAATATTTCAGCTTTGTAGGTCCATACAATGCAAGTGAATGGGTGCCAAAAATTTGAAGCTCCAAAATCCACATAAGGGCAACAAGGTGGTTAAATCCATATCTGCTGAAGCAATATGATAGAAACAGTTAAATATTTAAGTCTTTTTTCCTTTGCTTTCATGTTCTCATTCTTCTGTTTTTGGTGATTCACATTCTTCGTGCATATCGCCCCCTACTGGGCAGGGAGAAGAATTTATAATTAAAAAATGACTCAAATATTGATCTGTTTCTAAAACATACCTATCATATCATGTCTGAACACATGGATTTAACCACTGGAGTTTTATGGATTACTTTTGTGTTGCATTTATGTGGATTTTGGCACTTCAAAATTTTGGCACCGATTCACTTGCATTGTATGGACCTACAGAGCTGAGAAATTCTTCTAAATACCTTCATTTGTGTTCTGCAGAAGAAAGAAAGCATACACATCTGGGATGCCAGGAGGGTGAGTGAATCATGAGAGAATTTTCATTTTTGGGTAAATGATAAGAGCCATAGAAACCACTGATAACTGCCATAGAGACAAAACATTAGACAAATCACAATCTTTTCAGTCTGTGAGATTACATTCACTGTTATTATTCATGTAGCTAGCAACAGTTTAGTTAACTTGTAGACAATCAGACAGAGAAAACTTAACATAGAAAAAGATGCTAATGTCCACTATAGTGTCCTATGGGGAAATTTTGAAAACGAAATGCTCACTTGCGTTGCGTTATGAATTGCATTTTGACAAATTTCAGAAAGCAACAGCATGTGAAATCAAGCTTGTGTAGCTCTGGGTGTATGCGTTAACGTACTTGTATGATGTTTTAAATTGTGTGCTGACAAGAAACATCAACTGGAGAAATATCTGAGACAATGTCAGATTTTTCCATTGCTGTTTTCATTTCCCATTTTAAACACGCTGTCACAGACAGTGACCTTTTCACGTGCAAACACACATGCATAGTGCAGGGAACTGCAAACACACTCACATTGACGTGTGACAAATTCATCACACAGCATGGAAGGAATGTTCACCGTTATGTGCTGCAGACATCCGATCAGGTTTGTACATTCAGATTCACATGAATGGAAAACAAACATGCACTCTGAACTTTTTTTACATACAGAACTGACCCTTATACGTGCGAGCACTCACATGCACATGCTATCTGTCTGTCTGCTTGTGTCATTAAGGTGAATGAGAGGCTGGGAAAGTCATAAGGAGGAGTCATTATTTTCGTTTTTTTTTGTTAAAGGGATTGCAGCAGGTTTCTAAAGGTCAAAGGTCAAGGACATGTTTACTGGATTGTACAATGGATCAGCAGTCAGAACTTTCTGTCTGTGTTTGTGATAGTGGAGCACAGCAAACTTTTATCATAGCACAACAGATTACATTAGGCAACAGGGAGTTGTTTGTTTTACAAGGTTGCTCTTTCATAGTAGGACTTATTGGAGTTCTCTGTTGTTTCGCTGAAGTATCAGATGTAAAATAGAAATAGAAACAAATGAAACAATAAATACAGTACAGTAAGAGCATAGAGCTACAGTTTAAAATTAATGTTGATAGCATAACTCTATCATGTTTTATCTGTTAATCTATGACATTTGGTTGCAGACTTCTGCCTCTTGGCAAATGTGAGCACATAAGAAGGTGGTGGCATCTAGTGGCTGTAGTTGGCAGCAACAGCTCATTTCAAATTATGACTTTAGCAAATGTTCCATCAGACATAGAAAGAGAGAACTAGATCTGTACATTTTCTGAAGAATTGAGTGGTGCTTGCCTGTGCAAAACTAATTTCCACAATGTTGGTTTGTTGTGGATGGTTACCACAGCGTTCATAACATGTAGGTGTTCTGAATAGGGATGCACAATACCATTTTTTCTCTTCCGATACCGGAACTCTCGGTACTGGCTGATACCGATCCAGATCCAATACCATAAAGTAATTTCTTAACTCTGGCTTTTTTTTTTTTTCTTTGGCGGAACACTTCAGGAAGACTTTTGAGTGTCTGTTTGTTGGTTAGTTTACAGTAGTTTAATCACTTTTCATTCAAAATCTGGGCAAATGCTCTTCCTGTGACGTTCTCAATGGATGTTACAAGTGAACTGAACTATCGAGCATCTACATTTGAGATGGAGTTTGTGTTTAGTGCTCATATATTGCGCACCGCTCTGAAAACTAAAAATAGAAGCACATCACAAGCCCAGCCTGTGTTGTGGGTGTGTGTGTCAACAGAGCAGCACTTATTCAGTGAAGTGTGCTGCACATGCAGACTAAATATTTATTTATTAAACTTCTGCGATTCACGAAAATATTGGATGTCTTTAAGAGACTTTGAATTAAAAAGCACGAGTCATATGGACTACTTTTATGATGCTTTTATTTTTTTAATTTGACAATAATGACCATTTCTAAAATGCGGTATCGGATTTAGATCAGGCTCGTCGGACTGATACTCAGTCCAGTTAAAAATTTTAGTATGAGAGCCGATACCAATCCAGATCTGTTCATCCCTAGTTCTGATTGTTTTTAGCTTGTTGCGATGCAGTTGCTAAGCTGTTCTGAGTGGTTTATAGCTTGCTATGCAGTTGCTAAGCTGTTCTAAGTAGGGTTGCCACCGTCCATATATTACGGGATAGTCCCGTATTTATAGATAAAATTATACGTCCCGTATCGAATCAATACAGGACGCGATTTGTCCCATATTTAAGCTGGTCAGATGGCGTCACGGTGAAATCGTTCAGATTGCTAATTTAACATTGATATAAATTGGAAAATGTGCCTATGGTGGGTAAAGGACCGTCCGAAAAGTCCACATATGGTGCTAAAACTGTGGATATTTTTTTCTATATAAATGTTCAATAAGATCAAACAATGTATGAATACAATCGCTGAGTCATAAAGACAAGTACAGGTGAAGGAAGAAAAAAATATGTATAAACCAACCAAAATGTATACATAAATAAGATAAAGGAGACAAATAATCGAAAAGATAAAAATAACTATATTTTTAACATATAAAAGATAATAAAAAAAAATTATAATAATAAGTCAGGGGTCAGGAAAGTTCTAATTTCAACATACAAGAAAGGGTATACAATTTTAAATAATAATGCATATTAACACTAAATGCATTTATTGCTAAAACTGTGGAGGATGTGGTTAGGGGCCGTGATCCCACTCCCAATTCAAGTGTCCCTTATTGTAAAACTTCAAAAGTGGCAACCCTAGTTCTAAAGTGTATTTTATTTTATTTATTTTTTTTGCCTTTTGCTGTGCTAGAGTGTTTTTTTTTTTTTTTTTTTGCTTGTTGCTACACAGTTGCTAAGGTGTTCTCAGAGGTCTTTAGCTTGTTGCTATGGAGTTGCTAGGGTGTTCTTTATGGTTTTTAGTGCATTGCTATGCTGTTGCTAAGCTGTTTTTAGCTTTTTGCTATTCAGTTGCTAATGTGTTCTAAGGTTGTTGTTTTTTTGCTTGTTGCTATGCAGTTGCTAAGGTGTTGCTCAGAGGTCTTTAGCTTATTGCTGTGGAGTTGCTACGGTGTTCTTAATGGTTTTTAGCGCATTGCTATGCATGTGTTAAGGAGTTTTGATTGGTTTTTGACTTTTTACTGTGCAGTTGCTAAGGTGTTCTGATTGGTTTTTTGCTTGTTGGTATGCAGTTGTCAGTGTGTTCTGATTGGTTTTTAGCTCGTTGCTATGCAGTTGCTAAGGTATTGTCACTGGTTTTTGGATTGTTGCTGTGGAGTAGTTAGGGAGTTTTGAATGGTTTTTAATACAGTGCTATGCAGCTGCGTAGGTGCTCCAGTTGGTTATTAGCTTGTTCCTATGCAGCTGCTAAGATGTTCTGATGGTGTGTCTCAATCAGACATATGTCCTGAATCAGTATATCGTGAACATGAAGCTGTTATTAGCTGTTATTAATCATCAATATCGCTGTGCAGACTCCCTCATCAGTGCCCTGACTACTTAACTAGGGAGCTGATTGAGATGTACGCTGAGTGTTTTTTAGTGTGTTGCTATGCGGTTGCAAGGGTGTTCAGGGCAGTTGCTACAGCATTGCTAATGGGTTGCTTTAAGTTTAAGTTTATTTGACAAAAGCAAGACATCACAACTTGTTTGTCAAGGATAGCACAATAAAGTCATAGACTTATTTCCATTGTGGTCCTTGTTATTAAACAGCACTGATGGCGCATAATACCCAGACATTGACAGCCAATGGCACAATATTAAAACAGATATACATATATAAAATATCACTACTATATATAAACTTTCATACTATACATAAAAAGCATAATAACATCACACAGGAACTTTATCTAAAAACACTTTTTAACTCTTAAGTTAAAATTATCCTTATTTAATGTGCACCTAAAATCCACAGGCAACCAATTACATTCCTGTGCTCCTGAGTATTCAAATGACTTTTACCATACTTGGGGTTAAACTTACATAAATTCAGATCGATTATACTCTGCCTCGTACTATACCTGTGCCTTTCTCTTACATATGAAAAACAATTTTTCAAATAAACTGGAGCTCTAGTGTTAATTATTCTGTGAACCATTTTAAGCTTGGAATGAGTTGCTCTAAATTCCACTGGTAGCCATTTTAGTTCTTGAAATTGTTTTTTACCTACATGGGTCTGAGGTTGAAACCCTAGGACCAGTCTTATCAGTTTGTTTTGAGATGTTTGTAATTTCTTTATCCATATTTTATTCAAATCATACATCCAAGAATTACCAGCATATTCAAAGTGACACTGAACTAAATTTAACGCTAGTCATTTCAAACAAACTCCATCCAAGAACTTAGTCTGACTAGCAAGGAATTTAGGGGCCGATTACACGACAACGTTTTCAACTAAAAACGGAAAACTTTTTATGCGTTTTGGCTTTTCGTTTACATGACAATGGCATTTTGGGGCCTGAAAACGCAAACTTTTGAAAAAGGGTTTCAAAGTGCAAGTTTTTGAAAACGATGCCGTTATCATCTCCGTGTAAACATACAAAAACGCGAATTTGTGAAAACGATGACGTCATGCGCACGCGTATTACCTGTTCAGTCTATAGGCATGCGCGCGAGTATTTCAAAACAATGCGCAAGACATTCAAAACTACAATGGTGGACTACAGGACTGTGTTTGTGCTGCTCAAGATTAAGTTTATTGACGCTTCTCCAGCAAAGTGTAGATTTACTACATCACTTCTACGACCAGCGATCGCCATCTTCATTGTTTGTATTCACCGCTCTGTAGAAGAATACTTATGTGCGCAGGCGCGTAGTGTTTCTTTACAAAGTGACATCGCCAACTACTGGCCTGGCATGCATAATACAGCCTTTTTAGTCATTTTCGTGGATCCATGTGAATGGGGATCGTTTTGACAACATTGTCGTCTGTACGCGAAACTTTTCAAAAATGCAAAGGAAAAACGTTTCTGTTTTTAGTACATCGTTGTTGTGTAAACGTACCCTTAGTCCTGGCATTAACCTTACCAAAATTTTCAGTGACTAACTAACAAATTCTGCTATAGTTCTTAGTTCTTTTATAATTGGACAAGGCCCTATTTCTACATTGTATAGCTATGTAGAAATATATTCTAGTTGGTTGCTAGGCACTTACTGGCTCAAGTTAAAAGAGTCCAGACTGAAGTCTCTGTGATGTTCTCGTCCCAAGATATGGCTCAAGTCCTTTCAGAGTAAATCCATATGATTTTTTTTCTTCACATTTCATGTTCCTCCAGATGAAAATCTTTAGTGTGCTCGGTTAGAAGAGTAAGTCCAGAAACATACTTTGCCCAACCATGTGAACGCTAACACTTCTAGGTACACAAACACAATTTTGTGCATTGTTGCATTCTGAAATGTGTCAAACCTCAATTCATAATGCATTGCAAGTAAATGTTGCATTCTCAGTGTCGCCACAAGGGGTGCTAAAGGGAACATTAGAGTCTGCTTCTGTTTCAATTTCAATTTGGCTAGAACACAAATAAACAAATATAAAGCTCAGCAGGTCAGAATTCTGAAACTACCTTGGTGGGAATGTTGACGTTTTTTTATATCCAGGAGATTATTTTAAACTCTCACTCCTGCTGCGTATGAACAAACTGCAACATTAGAATTCCTGTTGACTCCAACGGACCTGGCAGGAGGTGAATATCTTCAGCTCTACATAACTACATGAGATCATGGAAAACGTTCCATGATGGTGTTCCAATAAAGAACCTAATGTTCGCAGGGTTGCTATACGGCTTTTAGAGTGTGAGCCCTCGTTTCTGGATCCGTTTATGTCTTTTTATTCCACTTAATCAGTTTTGAAGCATTCCGCCAGGGCTTTCCTTTTATGGATGTAGACCATGATTTACCTTCAGCTCCTCAGAAACATGTGGTTTTGGTTTCTCGGAGAAAAGCAGTGGTCTGCCTTCTCGTTCGTCTTAAACATGAAGACACGGGCGTTTGCTGTTCTGAGAACTACAAAAGTAGTCTGGGACTATCAGGGCCTAAAGATAAAAACCCTGCCAAAGTCACAATCCCTGTGGTGTTTCATTCCTGATTTCCCTGCAGTATCCTCTGAGATTCTGTTGGTGCTGCTATTGGTTCAGAATGGTGTGACATCATGAATGAATGAACGTTACATTTCTATAGCGGTTTTCTGACACTACACTCAAAGCGCTTTACACAGTGAACAGGGGGTTCTCCTCAACCACCACCAGTGTGCAGAATCCACCTGGATGATGCGACGGCAACCATAGTGCACCAGTACACTCACCACAGACCAGCTATTGGTGGAGAGGAGCGAGTAGAGTTATAGAGCCAATTAATGGATGGGGATTATTGGGAAGCCATGATTGATAAGGGCCAATGGGGGGAATTTAGCCAGGACACCGGGGTTACACCCCCTACTCTTTACGAGAAGTGTCCTGGGATTTTTAATGACCACAGAGTGTCAGGACCTCGGTTTAACGTCTCATCCGAAGGGTGGTGCCTTTTTACAGTATAGTGTCCCCGTCACTATACTGAGGCAGTAGGACCCACACAGACCGCAGGGTGAGCACCCCCTGCTGGACTCCCTAATACCTCTTCCAGCAGCAACCTTAGTTTTCCCCAGGAGGTCTCCCATCCAGGTACTGACCAGGCTCAACCCTGCTTAGCTTCAGTGGCAACCGGTCTTGATCATCATACTTTATCTTAAAATTTGGACCGGAATACACTGTAGGATAGTAGTATTTCACCTGAAATTACACAGAAAGCTTCATAAAGCTACCAGAAGCCTCAGTCAGATCCTCAGGGCCCCTTAGAGAGAATAAACACATGAGAGCGCTTTCATTACGCTTCCAAACACTGCACCCTCATTTACCCCCCAAAAAAACATCAGGAAAATTACACACTAAGAGGCTGAAAATATGCTTAGCTCTGATATGTGTTTATGGGATAATTCTGTGTGTGTGTGTGTGTGTGTGTGTGTTTGTGCGCTACACCTTTGTCTGGTTCAGCTGAGGCTGCTCTGACTTTCATTCCATGAAAAAACTCAGGTGTTAGTGTGACATTCAAAAGTAGAATTTTTATTGTCAGAGTCATGGAAAAGTGGTTAGTGCACATGCTCTGACAAATATAGTCGGGGTGCTTATGTGGGCAACATAATTTTGATTTCCTTTCTTGACTATTTTTGAAAATGAAATGTGAGGACCAAAAAATAAAGATATTTGTAACAGATCCAGGAAAATCAAGCCTCTTTTCCCAAATACTTTGAAACAATTTTTTTTTTCTCTCTCTTTTGCCATTAGTTTGAATAACCCTAAAGACCTAAATCTATCTCTTTCTCTCTCTTTCTTTCTGTTCAGGTTGCCATCAAGTCTATAAGGAAGGAGAAGATTAAGGATGAACAGGACATGGTTCACATTCGACGAGAAATCGAGATCATGTCATCTCTCCGCCACCCACATATCATCTCTATATATGAAGGTATCCATCCATCTATTCATCCATCCATCTGCCCACCTATTAATCCATCTGTCCATCTGTCATCCATCCATCAGCCCACCTATTCATCCATCCACCCTTCCATCCATCAATCCATCATCCATCCATCAGCCCATTTATTCATCCATCCATCATCCACCCGTCCATCTGTCCATCCATCCGTCCATCCATCCAGTCCAGTGACTATCTGCCATCACTTTGCAGTGAAAAAAATTACAATTCTAATGAATTAACAATGCCTCAATGAATATTAGTTGTTTTTAAGTACAGTAACTGCCTACTTTTTATTCATGCATTAGTGTGAAAATAATTCAGCTAGATGAATCTAAACATCAGTGAATATGATTGAACTTTGCTTGAAAATGCATAGAGAAATCATTCATCCCCATTCATCAACAACACGTGTTTCAATGGTTAAGACTGCCTCTAAAACCCTGTGTTTATGATTTCTGAAGACGTTGCGCTGCTGTCTGGTTTTTTGTGTTCTTCTGTGTGCCTCAGCAGGCCTGGCGTGCTTTCAGTGAGCTGACTCGACGGTTTTCCGCTCAAAGTCCGTCTGGCTTTATGGAGCAGTTTATTTTTTAAGAAGTTGCTGTATTCATCTTTGTTCGGTGTAAGGGCTCTGCCTGTGTTGTGGTTGGCCCAGCTCAGAGAGGGGAAAACACCTCTTTAAGCTAGACTCTAGAGTTACCAGCTTTAAATGAGTCTCTGAAGACAAATTTTTTACATTTCTATGTCTGGCTTTTTCTTTCATTGGTTTAATGTCAAAGTTTCATTCTGTTTTAATTTTGTGTGGTGTCTATTAAAGTATGTTTATTGGTTTGGGCTGGTCGTGTTGGAAATATACGGATACGGGAACGAATGTGAATTGTTTGCATACTCCTGTGTTGACCTTTAGCTGCATGAACTTTCCCAGAGGAACATTCTGTTGCACAAGGTTGCCCTTAAAAAAGTTCAGGAGCATTTTTTGTTATATATTTAAGCAGCCATTGATTTGGCAGAAAGATTTTCTTGTTGCTCTGTAGAATTTGTCGGTCTGCTCCGATATTCAGCGACAGTGTGCGAAGACAGTGATTTATCGTCTCTGAAACAGTGAAGCTGTGTTCTGTTACCTCTGTTACCCTCTCTCTCTCTAAACGGTATTTGCACAATCCCAGAAAGCCTTATACTCACACTCCTGCAGTGCTGTGAAAAGTAGCCATGGCTAGGAGAAATTCCGGAAAAAGATGAGAACTGATCCTTTCTCTCACTGGATGTGTGACAGCGGCCCCAGACAGCACATGGTAGTTGGGTGGGGTGAATCGTACAAGACACTTTTGGGGTTTTGCCGAACCAGCCACATTTTTCTGCGTCTGACTGTAATTTGCTACGTTGGTTCCTCTTGATTTTTTGGCTTTGGTCGTTAGTGGATTCTGCCGTAACCTGTTGAACTCTCTGGTCTGGTCATTGCAAAACAAAGGCTGTCTTTTCACTTTTATGCATCCAGTAGTTTATTTAGTTGTACTTTTCATTGTGAGTTGCATTCTGAAAAAATGGGTGCCACAGTGCATTACTGAACACCTCTGCCTTGGCCGTGTAAACATATCTCTCACTTTCCAATTAAACAAAAATTCTTTAGTATTTCCAACTAGTGGAATTGGATAATGGAAAGCAGAGGATAAACATATTGGACAATATAACAGCTTTATTGCATATTTACTAGGGCTGACAATTTAACTAAAAAAATCTCGGGTAACAGATGGCAGTAAGCACAACTCCAGCTGAGCAGCCAACGCACAGCTGTAAAGACAACCAACCACACTGCTGACAGCAGACAGCACAATATGAGAACACGTTCTAGAATTCAAATGTAGCACAACTCTGAATGCAGGGTTGTCGAGATGCATTTTAAACAACGTTTAACTTGACACGGCATCATAAAATTACTGTGTTTGTTATACAACTCAACCAAAGCGAGACGCTCTAAAAGAGAGTAAATAGAAGCATCCTACCTCCGACAGATGGATGTGTTCAGTTGCAAAATGGATTGCTGTGGACTGTAGGCCGGTGATAGGCTTATGCTCATTGATATGGAAATAAACTATTTATTGCCTTGTAAAGCCACTTTTTGTATTGGCTAGTCAATGTTTTTACTTGTCTTCTGACACAAAAAGATATTTATATAACGTATTTTCATAATCTGTATTATTATATTTATTACATATTGTATTTCAAATCATTTAAATATAGTTATTTTATCATTATTTATTGAACTTTCTCTGCAAATATTGATGTATGTGATTAATTAATCAGCACATCATGTAATTAATTCAATTAAAATCTTAAACCATTGACAACCCTAATATTTACTCACGAAGTTTAGACATACCTACTCTCATATATACTATTTTAAGTATGTAAAAAAGTGACTTTTTAACTCATTAATACTACATTTCAATTATTACTAAATTTGTCGAAACTATATATACAAATGGAAATAACACAAATGGAAATAAGGGAATTATGTAATGAAAAAAACAAAACAAATTATACTTAAATGATCAAAATGTATACAGTATGTGTCTACAAAACTAATTTTATTTAAATATAAACATTTAGAAAAGGTCTTTAAGATCATGAAAGACATAAATTGAGTCAAGTGTGTCCAAAAGTTTAACTGGTAGAGTAAATTATTGTTAGTTTCCTAGTTGTGTAAGCCAAACTAGAAAAATCTAGAGTTTGCGCTGCCGATTCTAGTGTGGTAAACAAATCATTAATAACATTCAAGTTATATGTAAACAAAGCAGATAAAGTAAAAAAAAAAAGAAACAAACTGCTGCTCAGATTTTGAGTGTTGTGTTGTTGTTTTGTTTCGTAGTGTTTGAAAACAAGGACAAGATTGTAATTGTCATGGAATACGCCAGTAAAGGCGAACTTTATGACTACATCAGCGAACGTCGACGTCTGACTGAGCGAGAAACCCGACACTTCTTCAGGCAGATCGTCTCTGCTGTGCACTACTGCCACAAGGTAAGGAACTCTCCTCCTCCTTCTATATTTCTCAACCCCTTTATACTGTATCTCTTCCCTCTGGCCTCATAATTATCAGGGCTTCATGCAGGGCTGCACGTGCAGTTATTCGATAAAATCTGGCTGCTTTTGTCTGTTTGGGAGGAATCTTGGAATGGCCAAGTCATGTGAATCAGCTTTGCATCATAAGTAACACAGTTAAGCATTTAGCAAAGCTTGTCGTAGAGTAATAAACCGCCCAATATCTGTGCCCTGTTATTGTGTAGATTGGTTTGTTGGCTCATTCTCTCTTTAGTTATTGTCTGATTTCATGACTGCACACATCAATTTGCATCATTACATCTGGCATACTGAAGATATCATATATGTAAGGGCTTTTCCAAGTTTTTCAATCCACTAGTTGTTTTCTTTTAAGGACGTATCTAGTTGGCAAAGTTTAAACCCTTGCTTTAGCGGCAGAATTATTTCTAAGGTCAGTTGGCGCCCTTACAAAAAATCTAGAGTTGTGACAAACTTGCCGCAAACTTGTTGTAAACTCGTCACTCATTATTTTCACATGCAAATCACACGCAAACCTTTGGCAACAAAGAGTTTACCGCAAAGCTCATTTGCATGTGAAAATAATGAGTGGTGAAATTGTGGCAAGTTTGCGGCAACTCTAGATTTTTTTGTAAGGGCGGTTATTCGTTGTTGTCTGGGTCATGTTATGATGAGTTTACGCTATCCCGCGAAGTGGCCGTATGCCATATACAGCTGCCTTCCAAAGGCTAGTGTTAGTAGTGTATACTACATTTTTCAGCATGCCGTTATGTCTTGCGTGCAGTCATGCGCTCCAGGTTTTTAAAGTATTCGCTTTTATATGCAAGCCCGTACTGACGCGTTCGACACATGCTCAGTACGACTGCTTTGTGATGCGCTTTAGCACAGTCAACGGCACGCACATGTGCGCCGACGTGCTGAGATGCAGACTGTCCAAGTGTCTAGAAAAACTGGGCTCCATGTGGACTGTCCGCACATACTATGCTAATGTGCAGCGAGACATGGCGGTATGCGGATAACTGAAATATCTGAACTGAAATGAACTGAAACTCATAATGGTCAGATTTGGAAGGCTCTACATAGGCAGCAACTCTGTGTAATACAAATACTGTAGCACTCTTCAAACAAAGCTTGACTCGACTTGACTCGATAATTATTTGCAATAAAGTTTGACATAAACATGTTGCTAAGCTATTAATGTGATACTCTTATAAGCATAAAAATACACAGCACACAAATATTGGGTAAAATAGTAAATTTTGGATTGAACTACTTTTATTCATTATTTTTGGTATGGAACTAATTATATTAATAATCAACATTTCTCTCACTTAATTAGTTTTCACTGAGCTTGTCGCAGAATCATTATGGAATTGCATTCTCCTTTGAATTCGGCCAGTAGAAGGTATCTTGGGCCACATCCACACTAATACATTTTTGTTTGAAAACGCATTGATTTCTCTACATTTATGCCTCTCGTCCACACTGGGACCATGTTTTCCTCCATCGGAAATTGAGCTTTTCAGAAACGCTCTCCCATTACCGTATTAGGAAACTGAAAACTGAGTTTTCAAGCGAAAGAGGATTAATGTTTATTAATATTGACAGCTTTTCAATTCAAGTGGTTTTTTTATTGTCATTCCTCTATATAGCTTATATACATTGCTTATATACATACGAAATGTCGTTACTCCAGGACCATGGTGCAACACAGAACAGTACGCAAGACTACATAAAGTGCAATACACAGCAGAGTGCAGGACAATAAATACACAGAACAGAACAATAGATACATATGACAATAAATACACAGGGCAATAAATACACAGAAAATGAGCTGTAGACTGTAAACTATTTTGCAGTGTAGCAGCAATAAGTATAGCATAATTATATGTATATGTATATTTAGGTATAGCAAAAGTATAGCATAAATGAGTTCCATAATTATAAGTGACTGATGCAGCTTTGTAAAGTGCAGGTGTGCAATGGGTTAGGTTTTTGACTAGGCCAGGTGAGCATTGGGAGGCAGCAGGGTGTTGAGTAATCTGACTGCCTCAGGGAAGAAAATGTTGCAGAGTCTGCTGGTGGTGGCACGGATGCTCCTGTACCTTCTGCCAGATGGCAGGAGGGTGAAGAGTCCATGAAAGGGGTAAGAGGGGTCGTCCGCAATACTGGTGGCTTTGCTGAAGCAGCGGTTGTTGTATGTGGTGTCAATGGTGGGTAGAGAGACTCTGATGATCTTTTCAGCTGTTCTCACAATTCGCTGTAGGGTCTTGCGGTCAGAGGCTGTGCAGTTCCTGTACCACACGGTGAGACAGCTGGTCAGGATGCTTTCTGTCGTCCCTCTGTAGAAGGTGGTGAGGTTGGGAGGGGGGAGTTTAGCTCTCTTCAGCCTCCATAGGAAGTGGAGTCCCTGCTGGGCCTTCTTGGCTAGGCAGGTGGTGTTGAGAGTCCAGGAGAGTTCCTCCGTCATATACACACCAAGAAACTTGGAGCTTTTGACTCTCTCCATAGTTGTTCTGTTGATGTGCAGTGGTGAGTGGTCTGCTTGGGTCCTCCTGAAGTCAACAATCATCTCTTTAGTCTTATCAACATTAAGACATAGATGTTGTCTGTACACCATTTTGCAAGCTGGTTCACCTCCTCTCTGTACGCTGACTCATCATTGTTGCTGATGAGGCCCACAACTGTAGTGTCATCAGCAAACTTGAGGATGTGTTTTGAACTGTACTTTGCAGCACAGTCATGATTCAGCAGGGTAAACAGCAGTGGACTGAGCACACAGCCCTGGGGAGCGCTGGTGTTCAGTGTGGTGGTGCTGGAGATGATGTTGCAGATCCTGACGGACTGGGGTCTCCCAGTCAAAAAGTCCAGAATCCAGTTGCAGAGAGAGAGGGTCAGATCCAGCAGATTCAGCTTTGTTATCAAATGTTGTGGGATGATTGTGTTGAATGCTGAACTGAAGTCTATGAACAGCATCCATACGAAGTTGTCCTTTTTGTCCAGATGGGTCAGAGAAAGGTGGATGGTAGCAGAAATGGCATCCTCTGTTGATCGGTTGGGATGGTAGGCATACTGAAATGGGTCCAGTGTGGTGGGAAGACTGCTCTTTATGTGTTTCATGACTAGCCACTTGAAGCACTTCAAGATGATAGGTGTGAGTGCAACGGGCCAGTAGTCATTCAGGCAGGACATAGGTGATTTTTTCGACACAGGGATGATGGTGGTCATCTTGAAGCACAAAGGGACAACTGCTTAGCTCAGGGAAATGTTGAAGATGTCTGTGAGGACATCTGCAAGCTGATCAGCACATTCCCTGAGTACCCGGCCAGGTATGTTGTCAGGACCTGCAGCTTTCTGTGGGTTAACTCTGGACAGAGTCTTCCTGATGTCTCCTGCAGACAGACAAAGTACTTGGTTGGTGGGAGATGGGGTGGTCTTCCCTGCTGGCATGTAGTTCTGTTCTTTTGTGTCAGGACCTGTGATGCTTTAAAATGCTGCCTATTTAGGCAGCTCACAAGTTTTGGAAACAGAGCCATCTTGTATCATATCTGACAAATGAGACAGCCCCGTTCCCCCACAATGCACTGCTCAGGGCCAGTCATGGTCTCTGTGGGGCTGCACTGGGTGGGCTGATTTGCAGCTGTAGATGACGTGATGCCATATATCAGAGCATGGGAGCTCCTAGACAGCAGAGGGGAGGCGATGAGTCATTATCGCCATGGGTAACCACAATGCGGGGAGCATTTTCGGGTGGGGTCGGCCAGACGACAAAAGAAAGTCTCCTGTTAAACTGTCAACTTACAGTCCATCTGTTGAGAGCAGTGCATGTTGAACACATGTGCCTTTCATGGCCAGAAGACATCTTTAATGAACTCTCTCAGATCCTAAATCCCATGAGACTGGGTTTCCGGGAGTGCTGTAACCAAACCATTAACTGTTGAACTGCTTAATCATGTTCTAATCAAGAGCTGCTGTCAGAACAGAACTGTAATTATAGAGTATTTGTGCAACAGATGTTGGTGGTTGTTTGGTCATATTATGCTGGCTATGATGACATCACCTACTGTATAATAAATCTATTCTTCTGGTGTTTTCTATGCAGAATGGTGTTGTTCACCGGGACCTGAAACTGGAAAATGTACTACTGGATGAAAACTGTAACATAAAGGTCAGACATTTTTATGTTACAAGCCTTTTAAATGAAAACGGCTCTGAAAAAGTGGTTGCATTCTGATTTAGTTACTATCCATAATAAATGGGAAGTACGTCAGTATATGTAATATAAATTCAAAGGTATGAATTTAGCTAGAAGCTAATGCTGGTAGTATGCCTCAGTACAGTTATACTGACTTATTTCATATTTTAAATAGATGTACTTTACAATCACTTATGCAGTTTGTACTTTTAGTATGTGGTAGGAAGATGTGAATTGCGACAAAGCCAGTCTGTCAATAAGTGTGGTTACCTCTGACCGCTGAGTTCCTGTGAGAGGGAGACATGATAAAGCTGGATGCGACATCCAGACTGCTCGTAAAAACATACACAATCTTACTATGTAAAAGTAAACTAGGAAAAATTACAAAAAATAATAGATAAGCAAACTCACATTTTCAGGACTGCTGAAAAAAAAAACCTTATATTAGCCTAAGAAGGTTTGCTGGTCATAGCTGGTTTAAGATTGTTTAGCTGGTTGGCCAGCTGGTCTCTGAGCCTGACCAGCTGAAAAGTGCCCAAAACCCCTCTAAAACTGTCAGTCCAGACCAGCCTGACATACTTAGTGGGCAGCTGAGACCAGCAACAAACCTTAGGCTGGTTTAAGCTGTTTTTGTTATGTTAAAATAAAATACCAACTTATAAACTAAAATGTCTAACCTTGTTTTTTGTGTTTCAGATTGCTGATTTTGGGCTGTCCAACCTGTATCATAAAGACAAACTTTTGCAGACCTTCTGTGGTAGTCCGCTATACGCGTCCCCAGAGATTGTCAATGGAAGACCGTACTATGGTCCAGAGGTAAGACCAGCTCAGATAATGAAAGCTCTCAAGCCTCTAAATAATAATGACACAAATTCCTCTTTGGGTTGAACTTTTTTCCAGAGTCATAAAAACATGCTGGAATGGTTTACAACAGGCCTGCCTGACATATGATGCAAAGACATAAACCCTTGAGGTTTGCATCATTGTAAATTAAACACCCCACAGTTTTATTATGTTAGCGTGTGAAATCCACTTTGAGCAGCTGTGATCTCCCAGAGACTGTCTGTGTGGTTAGTGAAGCCTCATTTTGCTCTTTGATGGGATTATCATTCTACAGACCCATAGGAACAGATGAAAACATGCCTTGAGCTGCTCCTCTCAACATGGGGTCCATGTTTCTTTCCAAATGTAGTATGTAGTATCCCTGCTGAAAAATAGCTTAAACCAGTCTAAAATAGTTTGTTGGTCTTAGCTGGTCTCCCAGCCAACTAGCGGAACCAGTTTCGTGCCAGCTTGGCCAGGCTGGGATACCAGCTAGACTAGCTGAAGACCAGCTTGGCCACAGCTAGACCAATTGAAACCAGCTGAAGTCCAGCTTGACCAGAGCTAGACCAGCTGAAGACCAATTTTGTTAGGTTGGGAGACCAGCTAGTCCAGCTTAGACCAGCAAATCCAGCAGGGATAATGGATCAGAGATGCCCTGGACCCTGTCTTTTGGACACTGGTACATAAACATATAACCAAAGGTCCTTTTGAGCATCATGTATCTCTCTCTGTCTGTGTATATAGCCCAAGCATTTAAAAATGGCAGTAGTTTACTGTACTATATTGACTTCAATCGACTTCAGTTTGCTGTAATTTGCTGCAGTTATCCTCAGGGTGCAAGAACATACTACAGTATAAAGGCTGTAATCAAAATGACCAAACCCTTCTGGGAAAAGGCCAAACCTTTCAAGTCAATAAAACAGTAAAATATCACTTCTTGCCATTGCAGCTGCCTTGAGCAAAACACAATCACTGAGTGATTGCTGTTAACTGACAGCTCAACAGCCTGGCAAACGATCCAGGCTGCTGGTGCAATCATGAGCTTTTTGCTCCACATGCCTTGCCCTTTCACCCCTCGCCCCATTTCACTTACATAACTGATTGCTTAGGGCAATATGCAGTGTAATAAAATGTCTTAAACAGACTGATATGGCAGATAGCATTGAAATACTTTAACTGAAAATTGCCAGACACTACCTGATGATCTTTCTGCATGACTGTATAGTAGTAAAAAGAATCCAATTTAAGCATATGGTATTATATTATTTACAACCATGCAAGCCCTTATTTATCTCCCTGCTGTGAAAACAAAAAACAAAACAAAAAACATCTTAAATCAGCCTGGTTTGCTGGTCTCCCAGCCTGGTCAAGCTGGTCTAATTTGCTGGTTGCTTGGGAATGCTGGGAGACCAGCTTGAGCAGCTGATGAGTAGCTGGCCCTATTTGAGAGAACAGCTAGACCAGCTTAAACCAGCCTAGACCTACAAGCTGAGGCTGGTTTAGTATATTTTTCTGGAGGGCTAAGTTGATCAGATACATCAATAGGTTCTTAAAAGTTTAGTTCACCCAAAAATGAAAATACTCTTATCATTTACTTACCCTCATGCCATCCCAGATACAGTATGTATGACTTTCTTTCATCTGCTGAACACAAAACAAAGATATTTTGAAAAATATCTCAGCTTTGTAGGTCCATACAATGAAATTGAATGGGTGCCAAAATATTGAAGCTCCAAAATCCACATAAGGGCAACATAAAATTACTCCAGGTGACTCTAGTGGTTAAATCCATATCTTCTTGCAAAATGATAGGTGTGGGTGAGAAACAGGTCAATATTTAAGCCCTTTTTGCTTCACTTTCACTTTCTTTGTGCATATTGCCCAATACTGGGCAGGGAGGAGTATTTATGATAAAAAAAAAAAATGACATAATATTGATCTGTTTCTCACCCACAACTATAATACCATGACTGAACACATGGATTTAACCACTGTAGTCATATGGATTACTTTTATGCTCCCTTTATATGGATTTTGGAGCTTCAAAATTTTGGCACCCATTCATATTCAGATATTTCTCTAAAAATAATTTATGTTAATTTTTGTTCTACCAAAGAAAGTCATACACATCTGGGATGGCAGGGGAGTGAGTAAATCATGAGAGAATTTTTGGGTGAACTATCCCTTTAACCAACCCAGCCCTGTCATGTGTTTTTCTACCCCCTCACCCCTTCTTCTTTTGACAGGTTATCTGATGTGTCATGTTTACAACAGTTGGATTTTGCTCAGTGTACTCTTACATTGATATTGATTTCATCTGTTGTCTGCAGGTAGACAGCTGGGCTCTGGGGGTGTTGCTGTATACGTTGGTCTATGGTAGTATGCCATTTGATGGGGGAGATCACAAAAATCTAATTCGCCAAATCAGCAACGGAGAGTACAGAGAACCAACCCAGTCATCAGGTACTGGACTTTAAATGATTAGGCTTGTAGAGCATGCCTTCAATATTACAGAACTCTAAAGCACTGTGGCAGTACCATGCTGCAGTGGGGTAATCAGATGTTAAAACCATGGTGCTGAAATTATTACTATATTAATTTACCATAGCATTTGCACGATACTCCAAGGTACTTCAAAGTATCCCACAGTATCCCCATGGTATATCCAGAAACATGATATTACTGATTATTAGATTGCTCTGTCCCCACTTATTAATATGAAGGACAATAGTGCACACATATGAATTACAAGTAAGGTTATATTGGACACAGGTTATGCTGTCCTTAGTAATGCTAAAATATGAGTCTTGCTATGTCTTTTGTTAGATGCTCGTGGTTTGATCCGTTGGATGCTGATGGTCAACCCTGAGCGTCGAGCCACAATCGAAGACATCGCCAATCATTGGTGGGTAAATTGGGGATGGAAGACCAGCGTGTGTGACTGTGAATCGCAAAGGGATGCTAGCTCACCCATGCTGGCTCGTCTCATTGACTGGCAGAACCGCACCGAGCCTCGACCGACAAAAGCCATCCGGTCCGAACCATTCCTGCTTGTCCGTCAACGGCCCAAAAAGTCCAAGAAAGAAAATGATGTTGGAGTTTCCCTCTGTAACGGCGAAGACAGCCTGGGCCTCAAGAGACCAAAGGGCATCCTGAAGACAAGAACTTCTGAAGAGCAACATTCTCCAAGTCTGGAGGAGATAGAACTGATACCAGGAGCAGGAACCCCAGAGAAGGAATCTGGGCCAGAAGCTAATGAAGGCCAGGAGGAGCCAGCGCTAACAGGCAATTCTCCTTCCAAAGTGGTCTCCATTCTTCCTAAGAAGGGAATCCTAAAGAACAACCAACAGCGTGAATCAGGGTACTACTCTTCCCCAGAGCGCAGTGAGTCATCTGACTTGCTAGGTGGCAACATTACACCCATTGCCACCAACTCCCCGCCCAAACGAGTGGTTGGTAGGAAGGGCATCTTGAAGCGCAATGGCAAGTATTCAACATACAGCGGTGCTTCTCCCATGAGTGTCCTCGGGGAACCAGCACCTGGCGATTCTGGTTTATCCCGCAGTCAGAGTCGCCCATCCAGCATTGTGAGGGAGGATAGTGATCCCATCACCAACAGTTGCTTCAACGGCACTGACTGGCCCCCACCCACTACCCGGCCCAAGATCAGAGGGTGTTTGTCTGCAGAAAACCTTCTCCAGCTGGCCAACTTTAAAGGGCTACAGGCGGCTCCACCCCTACACAGTGGGAAATTCGGCAGAGAAACGCAGCTCTCCCCTGGGGATAATAGCAGCTTCTCACTGCTAGGAGACCTGGATGATATGACTCAGGTGTACCAACAAGCCCTGGACATCAGCAACAACCTGTCATAGGGAGGGGGGGCCAATTGAGAGGATAGAAGGTGTCGCAAGTGAAAAATGTTTGTTTGGCATGTTGTTGACGACCAGTGTAATACTGGGAATCTATGAATGTGAGTCATTTTTTCAGTGAGATGGTATTGGAGTTTGAACACAACCAAACCATTATCCTAACTTCTAACCTTACCAATCCAACCCTGCCCTAACCTTAGCCTTAACCCAACCCAATCTCATACAGTCAAAATTTGTATCAAATACAACTAGGGGGATTACAGCCTAGATGTTTTTGGAGTGTTTGAAGTAATATTTAAGTTGGTACTCTGGGACATTATCCCCCCACAAGCAAGAGATGAAATTAAATGTTTACATGATAAATAAAAGGTGTGTTAGCATTTCAGTCTGACATCACTGAATGGCAGTTTTGACGAAACAAAAAGAGTCAACGTGAGTTTATCAAGCACCTTAAAAATCTCACAGAGCACATATCGTTTGTGGTCTTTATTTCCAAGAAGAAACCAGGGTCTTGCTCCAAAAGAACTGTTCTTGTCTATTATTTATTAATGTTTTTTGTAGGTTTAGTGATACAAAACTGGTGTGGTCTGGCAGTACTGGAAGAATAACAAAGTCAAATCTCTAGTTTTCCTTGATTGGAACTGACATATATAATTGTTATTTTTCTGTTGGTTATTGATATATGATTTAATTTGCATATGTATCGATCAAACTCATATTGATCCTATAAGTCTTATCTATGGAGCATATGTAATTATGTTGGAAGTGCCTTTTTTAATTCATATTAAATTATGTATGTCATTTCCTTGATGTGGTGAGGGCAACCTTTTTTTTTTTTTTTTTTTTTTTTTTTTTTAGTTTGTACTGAATGCTTAGAAGAGACCCAGGACCTCAGAGCACCAAGTCTACCCTACATGCTAAAGAACTACCTAGGATTATCATACCTGTTTCTTAAAATTTGCCCAACCAATGATGAAAAGCCAGTGTTTACAGTGCATTATCATGCATTATACAGTGCATCGAAAGATTAAGTTTGTTGGTCCTTCATCGGCCTCAAAGGGAGCTTGTTTCCAGAGCCCTCTACATCATTTATACTGTATGTGTGTACCGTTGAGTAATTCAAGGTTCCAACATCCCAGATTGGTTGTTTCTGAGTGAGTCTTGACAGAAACATGCATTTATGCACCATGTCTTTCTCTGAAATTGTACACTTGTGGTTTATGGATTGGGTTAGGTGACTGTTTAGGGTTTCTGGACACCTTCAACTTAACAAGGTCTAACACAAGGTAGAAATCACAGACACACTCTAAGCTCCCAGGAATGTTCCAGGCAGAGACAAGCTTGTTTGGCTATTTCCATAAGTTTTGACTTGTAGGAACATAGTCTCTCCTGGTGTTTATCTGTTGATCCTGTATTTGATTGCTCAGCTCTAAGAATAACAGATTATTGGTTCTCTGTTGAACTTTGATGCCCAAAACACCCCCACTAGGGCTAAAAAAACACAAGTAGACCGATTAGTTTCAAAGCAGTGATGAGCCAGCAAATTCCAAAGGCTCTTTAGAGGCATGTTTGGACTAGATCTTAACATCATAACCCAGAGAGCTTCCCTGTGTCATAGGTTTAATGGCACAGAAGCTTCATTGTCTCAGAATCTTTGGTCTTTTGTGTCTTTAGTTTCAGTTGAAAGTACTGTGAGTATAATTTTAGTTTTAGGCTGTTGTCTAAATGTTTTTAGAAGGTAAGAGTGCAGTAGTTGCAGATTCAGAACAAGAGATGTTTACCAAGATAGATTTGTGAAAGCTTTTATGGATGGAGGGCATGTTTCCAGTTAGTGGGATACATAGTTAGCATCATTGACTGGAAAAGATGAATGTAGCTTTTTATTTTGCTGCAAATAAAGAAAGACAAGCGTACGTGTAGAAATAGAGAGATGAAGAATGTAGATTAAAGAATAAGGAAAGTATTTTGTACCAAAGATGGTGATTATGGGTAAAAACATCAGACACAAGTGAGATGCAAAGGGGGAAGTTAGCTAAATCGCTAAATGGTTAGCAATGTTAATGAAAAACAAATGTTTTCACCAAAATAAAAATAAAAAATCTGTATAAGACTGTAGGAGGCTTTTTGTTTGAAAGAGGTCCTGGGTAGATATTATAGACACACCTAACGTGTATCGTACTGCATTTCTGTATTGCATTGTATTTTCAACTGGATTCACAGTGATCGAATTATACTATGTTAGTATTTTTATGTTATTGCGCTTCTGTTTTTGATTATCCAAAATACTGTTGTTATTAATTTACGTTACCGAAGAATGTTGTACGTATAATCAATGATCTCTCTTGGTCTCGAGAGGTTTTCAGCACTAGGTGAACATACTGTGCTAATGTCTAGCATTTAGCTCAAACAGACGATCGACCACACTATTGCACATATTCCATCAGGGTCATTTGATGCAAGCGTGTCATAAATTTCAGAAGCTGCCAGAGAGAACTGACTCAATATTTGGTGTCACGAAATTCACTATCAACATTATTTGTTGTAACACTTTAGGACAAGGTTGAGTAACCACCCAAATGTGCCATTTTTTTTTTTTTTTACCATAGTGCCATTATTCAGAGAGGCCATTTCAAATCAAATGCTAAAATGCTCTTAGCCAAACTTGAAATACCTGGTGCATATTAATTAGTCAGAATTCAAGGTAGAGAAAAATTTGACTGGATTTTGTTATTGACAGTACTGAAAATTGTAGTATTATGTTATTTATGTATTATTTTTATAATGGTTAATTACTATTGTTGCTCAATGCCATAATCTTTTTTGGGGGTTTGGTATCAGTTTAAAAAAACCTGGACTGCCAAGGTATTTTTCGTTCAGTGCCTTTGCTATCTTTTGTGATTTGTGTTTCATTTTTTCAAGTAAATAATTACTATTGCATTTTTATACTCTATTTATTGGTGGTGAAGCCATTTTATTTCATTTAATGCCATTGCATACACATTGTCTGAAATAGTGTGTGTGTGTGAGTGTGTTTAGACAAACAAACAGAAGACAACTGGAAGAGCAGAAAGACATAGAGTGCTTTGTGGTCATGTTGTTGTGTTTTAAAGCTTTGATTGTGTATTCAGTTGCTAAGCGGCTTTGGTTGTTGTTTGGAGGAGATATCTCGCAAACCAGCAGTGTTTTGTACCACAAATCCAAATCTGTGTAAAACCAACTCAATAAATGGATAATTTTGAAGGAGTTGATAGCTGTGTCAGCTTTATTCCAGTGCCAATGGCTTATTCCAAATGATTCATGCACACATATGCAAACGAATATCCTGTGTTAACACAGAATGATGCAGCAATAAAGGAATACTTAATCCAAAAGTTAAAATACTGTCATTACAACATAAGGGTGAGAAGAATTTATATTTGTGGGTGAATTCGTCCTTTAAACAGGCCATTGATTTACACAAAATCAGAGTATTCAGGAATAAGAGAGAAATATGTAAAGGAGAGATCGCTGTCTTAGCCAACTTTAATTTGATCCAGATTTCCAGAAAGGGGGTGGGGGTAAAGAACATTTCAGCCACGTGCCAGTGCCAAAGAGAGTTGGCTGACCTAGTGCACGGACCAGACCGACCCAAATAAAGTACTACTAAGTTCTGATTTAAAGTCTTTGATTTCCAAGATTTTAGAAGACTTTCTGTGCTGACATGCGCTAGATGGACAAAGCGATGATTCTGTGTTTAAAACGGAAGTATTTTTTTCTGCTATACCAGCTTAATACACAGAGACCACTATAAGTAAGCCAGTTGTACATTGATTTCTCCAAAAACCTGTTTGAAAACAGTAGGTAATATGTCCGATTTTGTACGGCATCTTGTAATATAAGTAGTGTAAGTACGGAAGGGCAGGGGTCATCAGGCAGTGATTCTGGGCCGACAAAAAATTGTCAAGATAACGGATGTGACAACTAACAAAACTTCTGTGGGGAAAGGAGCACCTTACAAATGTGAGCTAAATGCTTTACCGTTAACAGTAGCTACATTTTATATGAAAAAAAAGCAATTTTTTTTGCACTCATACCGAACTTGACAAAGGTTAGCTAATATGCTAAAGCTAGCTGCAATACCAAACAAGAGGACATGCGTTTGGATTGTCATTTCCCTCAATTGAAACATGGTGAAAGCTTCCATGTAGTAAAAAAAATAAAAAATGTTAGGGGCCATTCAGACCGAACACGTTCTTGTGCTAAAAAAAATCTACAAATATAAAAGAATGTAGGTGTCTTGCAATGCTTTTTCAAAAGTTGAAGTTCCTTTCCAACATGACACAGAATCTAAAAAAACATTTAGCTTCTGCATGAGAAAAAAATGCAGCATGATGTCCGTCTAGCACATATTTACTTAAAAAACAATTCAAAAACAGCGCAGACGAATGCCTTTGGTGTTCTATTTGAGATTATACACTTTTGAACAATTCTAGATGGCCGAGTTCACAAGTACACTCATACAGTATACTGTAGTGCATAATTTGATTCACACTTAATCATAATTTTTGCAGTTCTGTTTGGTAACACTAGTGGCGCAGAATTCATCCTGCAGCTTTTTAGACACACTCATAATTAGGGCAAATCTGCACTGTTATGAACAGCAGGTGGGCTGGATGGTCTGACTTCCCTCTGAACTTGTTCTTTTAAGATGAAATATTGATCCAGGAACTGAAGGAGATTATGGCAAATTATTTTTTCTAAATGAGCCACACACACAGAAAGACAAGACCACTCAATTCAATTCAATTCAATTCAATTCAAAGTGCTTTATTGGCATGACAAAAATATTTTGTATTGCCAAAGCCATTACATAGAAAACAGAACAGGAATTGAAGAAGGAGTAGAACATGAAAACCATAATAACTTTAAAGAAATAAATACATAAACAATTCAGCATTAATGCAACATTATATAGGGTCGATAGCAGGGGTAGGGGATTGGGGTCAGGGAGATCAGTGTCATCAACACATTCATGTATTGTTCTTTTTAGTTCTGGTTGTCCCCTATTACAGGATACTACAAATCTTGCAGCTATATTTGCACATTCTTCTTTTTCATCTAGAATAAAACACTTTTTTTAATTTTTTTTTGTGCCAGGGTTCATTCATTGAAATCTGGGCATATATTGTTAATTTTGTGGTAATATTAGTTTCTAATTGATTGGTATTTTGGGCATCCTGTGAGGATGTGCAGCTCTGTCTCAATCACTCCCAGGTTGCAATGGGAGCACAGTCTGTCCTCGCGGGGCAGCCAGGTCTGTCTACGGCAGCCCGTCTCTATCCACCGTATTTTTCAGCGAAACTAGGGCGCCGCCATTATCAGCCTTGAATGTGGACCACTTCCGGTATCAGCCACTTCCAGCTATTTTAGTGCTACAAAAATACTACATAATGCTGCTTTATATTACAGGCTGGCAATATATGTCTTTATAATATATAATTATCATTAATTATGATTTTCATAAACTCATTGGTTTTGAACGCATATAATTTTACCGTATATCGCATTTTTCCATTGTTTTATCGCACTGTTGCACAGGCAGAATGAATGAGAGATCAGGCGCTGACAGGACAGTCCTCCGCGCCATCTGACAGGCCTCCACAAACTTTACACAACCAGCAGAGAGCAGAAAGCTGCTGGGCAAACGCTGCTTTAAATTTCTTTGCACCAAAGCTGCATCTTGTTTCATCTTGGCAAATTAATAAACACATTTTACTCTCCGTTCTTGTCAGAGAGCATTCTCTCTTTCTTAGCGGTGTATAGTAAACAGACACGCAGATCAAGAATTGAGCATGGCTTATGAAACATCACCTTTGGAAATAAACAAATAAAGGCATCATCGGAGGTTATGCTGGTACATATAAATGGAGGTTTACATGGAGACAAGAAACACTGCATCGTCACGATCTCAGTAAAGTAAGAAGCGGATTTTATTACCGTCTCTTCAATACAACACCCAGCAACAAGTGAATGATTTACTTATTCTTTTACTATAAATGCTGAAGTTAGAAAATTATCTGACATTAGGCCATCATTCTGCTGTACATCCTGTGGTTGTGTGATAGTTTATAAACTTATATCACTAAATTCTGGTATTATTATACTTCTACTTATTTACATTAAGGTTAATAACAGCAGAACTTTTACACATTCGCCGGAAATGCAGCCGCTGCTTTGCAAAATAACGTGGCCAGACTGTGATCACTGAGTCTGTACATCCTCAGTGCTTTTCTTAACTTACTGTCAGTCACTGTGGTCAGATAGTTTGCCACGATGTACTCTTGATTTAGTGCTGAATAACATTCCAATTTGTATTGATTTTTAATGGTGTTTGTCCAATGCGTGCTGTATTTTTCCTTTTCTTTGTGTATAATTTGGTTAGGCCAAATGTTTGTGTGTGCTCTCTCTCACGCATGCACACACACACACACACACACTAATTAATTCAAGATATCTATATGCTCACTCAGAATCCCGCACACACACACACACACACACGCACACATCGACGAAAACTTGATCGCACTCTTACACACATATACAAACTTCGTCCACATCAGAAGAGCAGACACATCTGGTTTCATCTTTCGTCTTCCCTCCCGCGGCTCAATCTCGTGCTCTCTGTAGTGGTTTGAGAAAGTTCCAAACATTCCTAAAAGGATTCCGCTCCACAGCAGCCAGTCAGCAATGAATTCCAGAATAGCAGGACAACGGCTAAAAATAGAGACGAGGAGGATTTGAAGAAAATAAGAACCTTTACAAAAAAGCAAAAAAAGTACTGTGGCTGTACCATGGTTTAGTAATGATACCATAGTACTTTAATACATGCCATTGATGATATAAAATTATAGCTCCAAAACGTAAACAATATTCATGTTAACATGATTTTAGTGTGATAAAATCTTTTATTAACCTTATCTGTGTAAAGTTATAGTATATCTAATATAACAACTTTGTTGCTATGATGATGCAATGCAGATATCCAAAAAACATGGTATAACCATAGTGCCAGTGTTGAGTCTTTACTATAGTATTACCGTAAAATATACCATGGTAAACTATATATGTTTTTTGGACATTACCATGATGGTAATACCATGATATTCTTTGAAGTATGTTACGGTAAAATATCGTATTATTATATGACTGTGGTAATCAAACAGAACCATGTCAAAAAATCCTATTACCAACTGAGACCATGGTACTCTTTTTTTAGTTTTTTTAGTATAGTCTGAGCTACTAAAGCAGATACGCACATAACCACTGTACTGGACTCGCTCTGATCCAGTCATTGTTTTTAATTTCTGCGTTCTGAGCTCCTGCTGTGTTTAAATGGCCTGTAAATGTTTAGTGAGAAATATCATGCCACCAAAACATTCGCAGGGGAAGAGCACATCTCTGCTAAGTCTTTATCCCAGGATAAACACCTGTCCATCAACACAAGAGCTCTTTCCTCTGAGACTCTTGTCTCCTGGGGCTGTTTGAGCACCCATCTGACTGTTGTGTTAAGAGCTGTCGTCTGAAGCTTCTGCTCATCATCTCTCAGTCTTTCAGTGTCTGTTTGTTGAAGCTGTAATTTCCTCCAGTTGGCCGACTGTGTTGCGCCGTTTGATATCTTGCTCAAAGCTGGAGGAAACCAGAGCTGATTTTAAAACACAGGCTTGGCACTGCAGCTGCATTTTATTTGAGGGTAAGTCAGTGTGTTACATGTGCAGTTATAATCGAGATACAGCAGGTTTTTGCGTAGTTGAGCCACAGTCTTCATCTATCTGTCCAAATATTCATGACACAATGCGTAATCGAATATTTGAAGGAAGGACATTGAATACGCTGGGTTAAATAAGTCATGCATCAGCTCCCTTTCGGATCATGCATGTGCTAAATGCCAAGGTCAGTTGCAATCTGATTAATGTGTATATGCTAAATGAAACAGAGCTACGATTGCATTATCTAGGTCTGTTAGTCAGACTTTGCAAAAATCGTTTACATGACATTTTAAAGAGACCAATTATTGTTTTATTTTGACTGAAATTAAACTTGTAAAGTGCATTGTAAAACGAGCGTTTTAGCCGAGTGAGGTCTGGTAACAAAATAAAATGGAATCTAACAGGGAACTAACATTATTTGATCTCTTTTGAGAGCAGAATTTCTATTGTATTAGATAGTACATTTATAAACATGTAGATCCTTACCTCCTCTTCTTCTGGCATTTATTACTGTTATTAGAGCTTCTTTTATCCATCTTTCCATTCTCAAACATTCAGCCTCCTTCAAATAAAATTTAAAGTCAGAATTTGCACGAGGAAAAGCATTTATGCTAAGAGCAGAGTGGAAAACGCTGTGAGTGGAATCTTGAAGATTTTATTTGTGGGAAAGTGCTAAAGAAACTGCTGATGGATTTTACATACATGAAGGCGAGAGTGTTTGGCATGTGAAGACTAGTTAACCTTCATTCAGGCGTGATAACAAGCATCGATTTCAGCCCAGCCCACGATAAACGGAGAAACGGTGCGAGTTAGTCAATGGAAAATAAGATGTGTAATCGATTTGTCCCATAAAAAGTGTAGGGTTCTGTTTTTTCAAAGCTTAGTGAAGACTCAGAACACTTTAAACCAGACTGAGGCAATTTTACGGGTTTGAGAGATCCACACCTCTATTAATTTTATTCTTTGCTCATCCTTACATTATGTGATGTATCTCTGAGTGGAGCCAAATATTAAGTGAGAATAACGTAAGGCAGGACTTTTTATATTATCCATTGGGATTTGATTGGATCATAAAACAATGTAATTAAATCACTGATAAATGATCCAATATGGTGCGGACATCGATAACATCAAAACCTCATTGGTTCTTGTGTGTCTTGTGACATAACCCAGATGAGGTTTGATATTATTGACGTGTCCTAAGTTATTTAAAAGTGTAAAATACATACAAAATGCAATTCACACAAAACAATTGTTTGAAACACCTCTAGTATGATGAACATGTTTTCGTGGTGAGTAAGATGTGCGTGGATGCCATGGAGAATAGTGTGAGCCTCCACAAGCGCCAGGTCTTCGCGGTAACGCGCTCAACAAGCCACGTGATAAGATGCGTGGATTGACGGTCTCAGATGCGGAGGCAACTGAGATTCGTCCTCCACCACCCGGATTGAGGCGAGTCATTACGCCACCATGAGGACTTAGAGCACATTTGGAATTGGGCATGCCAAATTGGGGATAAAAGGGGAGAACATTTTTTTAATAATTAAGGTCTCATTTAAAGCTGAATTTCTTGAAAAAATAAATGTTTGCATGAGTAATGCAGAATAGTCTTTAATTATTATTTCTTAAAAATGTATTGAAATAGTGAAAATTTTTTGTTTTTTAATTATTATTAATATATGAAAACTTTTGCCAACTTAAAGTCATGTGGTGGAACCAACATGTAGGTTGCCATTTTTGTTGTTATGTGACTAAAACAAAAGAATAACAGATAGGACCCCTTTAGACCTATGAACACTGTGTAATGTTTAAAAAAAACATAATTTTTATAAAAAGAAACATTCTGTTCAGGTCATGTGGTGTGACCCTGAGAAAACTTCTTCATATTCTTGGCTCAAAAATTCATGACAGTTGTAAAAAAACAAAACAAAAAAAAAAACAAAAAAAAAAACTTGAAAAATATATTTGCCAACTTTTTTTAAATGAATGATTCACTCTGAATTTATGGTTTTCACTCATTTAAGATATTTAAGGTTCAAGGAAAGTATTTTAATAACGTTTACTTGATAGTTACACCACATGACATTTTTAAAGTCGTAAAATATTTTTTTGTGGAAAATGCTTTAAATGTGCTTGAACAGTCAAACGTGATTAATTTAATCCATGTGTTAAAGTGTCTAATAACAGGGTGGTTACTGAGACTGAGTGAATATTTTTCAGCTGGTCATGTGATCATAACATGGCTGCCTCCATGAGGGGACCCTCACCATGTAGATTTAAAAAGCTTTTAAAGGTTACTGACATGATTGGAGTCTTCATCTCATGTGAGTGGTCATGATTTTATACTTATGTTTCAAAATTACTATTAATTATTCAAGGAGCAAATTGTTTTAATTAGGAAAATATTACTGAGTGCACCTTTAAATTATCATCAAATTTTCTCCGTAAAATGGTTTGGAATGGCATGAGAGTGAGTAAATGATTACATAATTTTCATTTTGTGGTGAACTAGCCCTTTAAGCATAATCACTAACAAGAGTTTGCAATGTCTGTAGTTTGACCATGTTTGTTCGCACAAACAGGAAACATGCAAGGATAATGAAGACACAGTTTGGAAGTCAGAAGACGGCGCCCTCTGGCTTCCTGGAGGTAACATGACAAGCTCTATTTTTAGATCACTCCTCAAAATGGACACAAACAGTAGTGTTCTAATGGAGGGAGTTTAGAGAAAGAGGGATGACAGGATTCAGAGATAACCTCAATGAAAAGGGGTCTGTCTTCACCCCCAGGCAGTGATTGAGAGTGTGATACACACAGAGTAGCTTCAGGGACATTCATGTAAATGTCAGTGGGGTTTAGTCTTCATGGTGGTCTCTACCTGTCAATGTTAAAAGTTTATGAGAGCAGATTTGGCCTGTGTGGCTCTCAGCTCTTGTAAAAACTCGTAAGGTCACTTCTCTGAAAATACACAACACTCACACACACACACAGATCCGTTATCTCTTTTCCATGAGGTTGCGAAAAACACACATATGCACATAAAAACTCTTTCACACACAGACTGTGGTCCTAGAACTTTGTTGATCTTTGCCAGTTCTGCTGCTCTGAAATATTATATCCATTTAGTACACGGCTCTCTGGAGTGCTTGATTCTGATTGGACAGTCGTGGCATTCTATAGTCAAATATTTTTATATAATGACCGCTAAATTGTATATTTGTCTGTTGTACCAGGCAACTGATTTCCTATATTGCGGTGCTAGTTTCACTACATAATAAAAATCAATGTCATGTCCATGTATTTATTTATTTATTTTTTATAGTCGGTCAGCCAGCCATTATCACAAAAATAAATTTTGACAGGGTGATAAGGACCACAATGTAAAGCACATGAATATGTAAACCGTATGTAATTCCAGCCTGATCTATTGATTACGTGACTGTGGCAGCATTTTTGCAAATCGAAATGATGTGCTTCATTACACGTTTGGCTGCAGTTTCCTAGTGAAATGTCCAACAGGGGGCACCAAAAGCAAGTGAAATGGTGTTGTAATCAGATGAGGTTTTTAATGTGAATATTAGATAGCGGTTTTAATGAGTAAAATCTACCTCCCTAACCTGAAACTTAAACCTAAATGTAGGCAATAGTGTTTTAAAAGCAAATGAGAGGTGAACAAAACAGACATCCTTACCCTTAACCAATGCCTAAACCTAACTGATAGTGTCCTAAACGCACATGAAAAGGTATAAAAAACTGACATCCTTACCCTAATCCAATGTCTAAACCTAACCAATAGTGTGGAAAAAGCAAATGCGACATCAAAGGCAAATTTTCTGAAGCAACCACGTCGTTTTGTGTCGCTTCTATGACACTTTCGTATCACTTGTCAACTTCAGCATTTGGCTGGGCTCGAACCATGGTTTGCCGAGTCCAAAGTCCAAAACTCTATCAAGTGAGCTACCAAGGAAGCTAATCCCATTGGAATAAGTTTGTAAATGTAGGTGGGTCTGAAATACAAACTTTAAAATGTATCGTTTTTCACATGATGCGTGAAATAGCAGTGTGAGAGTAATAGAGTGAAAAATAAGTATTCATAAAGTCATAATCAGCCATTGTAGTCGTGATTTGTGCCAAAGCGAATAAAACGCACAGTTGTTGTAGCGCCTCTAGTGTTAATTTTACCAGGAAACTGTAGCAAAATGTAGAACGTGGCACGTAAATGTCAGTTTACAAAACTTTCATTATAGTAGCGTTCATTCTATGAGACTTGGTTGCGGAATTCATAGAAATAGAAAAAACTTGTAGAATGACAAATAGCATGAAACAGGGTTTATTAAAATTGCTCATAGGGGATTCACCTTTCTAAAGAAACCATTATTAGCTAGCTATATTTGCCACCCAAAAGTTTAACTGGACAACAGAGCTCCATCTGTCATGCTAAGGCTTTAAGTGGGGGTCTGTTGCTGTTTTTAGTGATATTCTGATCGTGTGAGAACTGCTTTTTTAGAAGGGTACTTTTCACATGTAAGCACCACACTGTACCTTTAAACAAACACTGCTAATTTGACTCAAAATGACAGTGTGTGTACACTAGTACCTCTAGAGCAGGGATAACATCTTCCTTAACTGTCACAAAGGGAGGAAAACTCTCCCGATATCAAAGCTAAAACGGCACCTCAAAAATATCCCTTTAGGACAGATAGCCTTCTGGCCCCCTTTTCTCTTAAAAGGGAGGAATTTTACTTTTCTTTTTCCTCTAAATCAGCAGTGGATTTTTGCAGGGAAAACAAATGAAGAGATAGCCCTTTGAAAAGCAATCCCTCTCTCAGCGGTCTGACCCCCACATCGGTTGTGTAGGCTGATGAAAGATTCCCCCCACTTATCCCCCATCCATCGCACGCAACTCTCTGGAAAACCTGAGTGAATGCGAGGGGTGGAGAACAGGGTCACGATGAAGGAGGGGATGAGACAAGATAAGACATGAGACACAGAATGAAGAAATGAGATAAGGATTGAGATGTTTTCTGAGATAAAATGGAAGAGGTGGGGTCATGAAAATACTCAGGTATCCAGACAAATGATGCTATAACTTAGTTGGCAAACCAACTCCATCTCATGAGAAGTCATAATAATTATGACTTCTCATGAGATGGAGTTGGTTTGTTAACTAAGTTCTAGTATCGTTTGTCTGGATACCTGAATATTTTCATGACCCCACCTCTTCCGTTTTATCTCAAGATGGCAAAATTATAAGAAATCATATGAGTTGGCATGTACACAAATGTATAACTTTTACTCACATAGAGAAAAATAAATGAACCAACAAGCAATGATATAATTTTTTCCCCTAAATTTAATCTCTAATCCAAACCTAAACCTAACCATAAAGTTTACCCCCTTACTCAAATCATAACTATGATTTAGCTAAATAACTGTTGTGTACCATGGAAGAAGGAAAAACATTTAGTTCTTGAGTGAGACGAGGAAGTGTATTACAGGTTATTGACATACATCAGTACAAAACAGTATTGCATAAATAAATATGGAATGAGTAACCAAATTTGGTTAGTTTCCTTTCTTAAAATAAAGCGTTATATAGGGTGCTAGCTAAAATGTTATGAATGTGAATAAAATGTTTTCTCCCCTTTATCTCCCAATTTGGAATGCCCAATTCCCAATGTGCTCTAAGTCCTCGTGGTGGCGTAGTGACTTGCCTCAATCCGGGTGGCGGAGTACGAATCTCAGTTGCCTCAGCGTCTGAGACCGTCAATCCGCGCATCTTATCACGTGGCTTGTTGAGCGCGTTACCGCCGAGACTTAGCGCGTGTGGAGGGCCACGCTATTCTCCGCGGCATCCACGCACAACTCATCACGTGCCCCACCAAGAGCGAACCACATTATAGCGACCACAAGGAGGTTACCCTGTGTGACTCTATCCTCCCTAGCAACCGGGTCAATTTGGTTGCTTAGGAGACCCAGCTGGAGTCGCTCAGCCCACCCTGGGATTCGAACTAGAGAACTACAGGGGTGGTAGCCAGTGTCTTTACCACTGAGCTACCCAGGCCCCCCTGAAATCCTGTTTTTTGATTGGTCTCAATGGGCAAGATGATCACACGGGAAGTCGGCATGTTTGTTTCCTAGAGTTTCAGTACCCTAGGATCGGCCACATTAAACCAACTCATGTCAAGCGGCATCTCCCATCAGACATTTTTGCATCGGCTCTAGTTTGTTTACCTTCCCTTGTGGCATGACCGGGAGCCTGTTATATTAGCATCGTGGGAGACTCCAGTTTGGATCCCGCATTGAAACCAGGAAGTAATCGTGTTCGCATAATCAGTGACTACCACGATTCAGAGGTTGCATTTTTCCCTCTAACATTACATTTTTACTCCACTGATGGTTAATGTTCAGGTTTGGGGGTACAGTTTATCAAATATGCATTCCTCTTCACTGTATTATATCCTGTACAGCTGGAAAAAAAACTTGTTTCACAACTTGCTTTTGGCGCCCCTCTGTGGACATTACACCCGGAAAATAAATCTCACACGCACCCATACACCAAACAACACTTACCGCTTTGGCCACTGGGGGCAGTGTTTTTAGATTTTGGTAAGCACAGGCTGATTTTAGCTACAGAAATGTTAACATACTGTTTCCGATTTTATTGTCAGGTCAGTCTGCTAGGGAAAAAGTCAACATTTAGCAATGTGAGAATGCTAGCTGTTTGCCCAAGTATTATTCCAGGCATTAAACCACCAAAATGAGCATCTGAGGAACAAAATCATGATGGGTCTCAACGTTTTAGTAATAAGTGAAGTTTCACTTAGAGACTGGGCCACAGGATCGAAAAATATTGAGTGAGATCTTTTAAATATCTCAATTGTCTCTCAGACAACACCTGAGATTAAATGGAGAGCAAATGGAAATTTTTCTTCACAAAGTGTGCTCAAATTGGCCAAAATGCCAAAGTGTGCAATCAAAGTAAGAGATTTCATGCACTCCAAAAAAACAAAACAAAAAAACATTCAAAGACCAAATTATCTGAGCTGTGCTATCTACATTTCTATAGCTTACTAGTGCTGGGTATCGATACAGATTTCCAAATTTGATTTGATTCCGATTCACAAGCTCTCAATTCACTTCGAATTCAATTCAGTTCTGATTCATTTGGTAATATTTCAGTTCAAATGTCCATTTTGCGTACATATGATAAAAATCACTCAATTAATGCTAAAAATTATACAAAAAACTTCTAACTTGGTACATTATAGAAAAATATAAATTTTAAAAATTAACAACAGGGCCCAAACTATGCCATCATTAGCTATTTAATTAAAAGATATAATAAGCAATACAACCAAAACTAAGTAAACTTTAAAAGATCAATCTTGGGGAAAACAGAATCAATATAGTTTAAATGAAGATTGCAAGTAATCTGAAAATCTATATATTTTTTTCCTGATTATTTCAATTAAAGAATTTTAAGAGAATCATCTGAGAAAGGGTTGATGCATAATTTTTTTTCTCAATTCACACACTATTCATACACTGGTGTATGAAAAAGTGAATGCTGGACCGTGCTTGTTTATAATAAACCATAAGGGAATTCTGAAGGATTAAACGCTGTTTCTCACAGCCGGACTGAATGAAGGCGTGGATCTCTGCCAGATTCGGTTCTCACTTGATTTATGCTGGTCTCTATCAAAACATGAGTGCTGAGAGCTTTTGGGCTTGTCTTTGGTGCGCACCTGCAGGCTGCTCTCTGCCTCCTTGAGTTCTTTGAGCTGTTAAATGTTTAAGCATTTTAGTCATGAGGACATCAAAGCTGGTAATGAAGGGCTTCTCGCTCTCCAAACAGCCATCAATCGTGCAGTAATCACAATCCTGCTGCATGTATGCCGAGCAGCAGATTAACACACTGCCTCACATTCCTTACAGCTGACTTCACCACCTCCCACTTGACTATACCTAACAAAATAAAATATGAACCTAGAACTCTTTTTCTCTCTCTCTCTCTCTCTCCTCGTTCATAGCATTATGACCACAACCTCAGAGATCATGTCAAAGAGTAATATTGCTGGCCAAAATGCTTTTTAAGGCCTCTGCATACTTAATATGAAATCAAAGAATTAACAGGTGTGACATATTTTGAACAAAATCTTGTCAAACGAAGGTGTATTGAGTTTACTTCGCTGGTTCATAACAGCTCGCCCATGCAAGCTTTCAGGAGAACTTTCTACCAACTGCTAAACACCTTCTTACTGCCATTGGTCAACATCATCAGTAAGTGTGATCTAGAGCTCCACCTACTTTGAGACATTTTCCAAGAAAATGTAATGCGATTTGTTTTTTTGTTTTGTTTAATTAGTCTACAAAAGGAATCAAATCTACTCAAACACTCTTAAGGGCCCATTCCCTCTGTTGTTTGAAATGCTGCTTCACTCATGTGCCATCTGCAGCAAAAGCCATTCACACATCTGCCCAAAGTGAGATATGTGTATCATCATTCTTTTGTCTGTATTTTACCCATTTTACACTCTTTTATACACCAATCTTTGCAGTGGTATCAGTGTTATCATAAATTACAATAACAGAGTGCAATAGGTGCATATTATGGCCACATATAGCGTGTTAACACATTAACGCCATGAATGCAAAAGGTAAACATGACAAATTACACACCTCTTCTACATATAAGTACTTTAAATCATCAAGTAGTTAAAACAGCATCTTTTACTGATCTTGTGTGAATTCTGCTCATAGAATTAGTCATGAAGTCATTGATAACACATTTTAATGTCATATTAGTTGATGTTTTACATGTAGTTTTGAGTGTCCTCATATTTTCATTTCATTACATTTATGCATTTGGCAGATGCTTTTATCTAAAGCGACTTACAGTGCACTTATTACAGGGACAATTCCCCCGGAGCAACCTGGAGTTAAGTGTCTTGCTCAAGGACACAATGGTGGTGGCTGTGGGGATCACACCGGCAACCTTCTGATTACCAGTTATGTGCTTTAGCCCACTATGCCTTCCTGCATTATTTAAATGCAGCTTTAAACACCTCCCACAGCAGCGTGGCTGGTGTCTGAATGCTCGCAAACGGTATTTTGTTGCTCAGCTGCTTTAAACTTCTTTTTTCTTCTGAACGAACAACGAAAAAGAACTTCTCAGTAAGTGTGCTGGGGCCTTTAAATTGATAGTCCACATAAAAATGAAAATTCTGTTATCATATACTGTCCTTCATGTTGCTCCAAATCTGACTTTATTTCCTCTGTAGAACACAAACGATGATGTTGAATTTTTTTTTTTAATGAACTCAATGTTATCTCAAACTTTTGACCATATAATGTAGATCATTTTCTTAGACCATGAATGCTGGATTAATGTTCTGCTGTAAAACCACTACCTCACTCTGACACAATATAACAACTGTAGACACAATGCAAGAACAAACAGAATTTATGGACATGAAAAAAAAAGAAAGAAATTTTTTTTTTTCCACTCTATCTCTCGCTCTGGTTTCCTATATCCCTTTTTAGATACTTTAGGCTGACATTAGAGTGCACAATGTGGTTGTGCTTCAGCACCTATAGTATAACTCGGGTCTTTTTTAAGGTAGAAGTGTGAAGGAAATGTTACAAAGAAAAGGAAATGTGTTGCAAAATAGACAGTTTTATTTTTTATTTTTTTTGTCTTCCTCTTCATAATGTTACATTTACTCATAGAGACTGTATCGCCTAGATATCATATAGAGAATGTGTCTGGTCCCTGAACTACCAAACACAAACCCCTCACTAAATAAAATAGAAAAAAATAGATTAAGGTCAAACTTGAAAAAAAAAAAAAATAATAAAAAAAAAATAAGATAAACATCATATAAAGATAGGGCTCCTAAACATTAGATCTCTTTCAACCAAATCACTAATTGTAAATGAAATTATTACAGATCATAGTTTGGATATGGTCTGTTTGACTGAAACCCGGCTGAAACCACATGAATATATTAGTTTAAATGAATCTACTCCCCTAGGTTATTGTTATAAACATGAGCCTCATCTGAAGGGTCGAAGAGGAGGTGTTGCTACAATTTACAGTGAAGTTTTTGGTGTTACTCAGAGGACAGGATATAAGTTTAAGTCTTTTGAACTAATAATGCTTAATGTGATACCATCAGATATAAATAAATGTTGTCTTTTGCCCTTGCTACAGTAGATCACCCGGGCCTTTTTCAGAATTCTTTGGTGAATTTGCACATTTTCTATCAGATCTAGTAGTTACTGTAGATAGAGCTTTAAGTGTTGGTAACTTCAACATTCACATAGATAATGAAAATTACACATTGGGATTAGCATTTATCAATATTCTCAAGTCGCTTGGAGTCAGACAAAATATGACAGGACCAACTCATCACCATAATCATATGCTAGATTTAATTCTGTCATATGGAGTTTATGTTGATATAGAAATTCTACTGCAGAGTTATGACATCTCAGATCATTACCTTGTCTCTTGTATGCTACGATCAGCTAATGTTACTCAGTCTACACCAAGCTATCGTTCAGGTAGAACAATTCTTTCGACCACTAAAGATAGCTTCACTAATAATCTTCCAGATCTTTCTCATACACTCAGTAAGCCCCAAAGTCTAGAAGAACTTCTCTAGCACTCTTGATAGTGTCACCCCCCTTTGATTAAAGAAAATGAAAGAAAAAAGCCCCACACCATGCTACAATGATCACACTCATGCTCTCAAGGGAGCAGCTCAGAAAATGGAGCGCAAGTGGAAGAATACAATCACTGTGCATGGAAGGATAGTGTCTGTAGCTACAGACAGGCACTAAAAGCTGCCAGGTCAGCATATTTGAGCAAACTCATAGAAAATAACCACAACAATCCTAGGTGTTTATTCAGTACTGTGGAAAAATTGGTTAGGATTAAAGCCTAAACTGAACCAGATATTCCATCGCAGCACAATAGTAATGACTTCATGAATTTCTTTACTGATAAAATGTAAATAATCAGAAATAAAATTGGAATTATGCAATCATCTGTCACAGTACCTCAGAAAACAGTGTCTAATAATTTTCCTCACGTGTTAGGTCATGAAGAGCTAACAAAACTTATCGATACATCAAAAGCCATAACATGTATGTTAGATCCAATACCAACTAAACTCTTAAAAGAGGTATTCACTGTAATCTCAGAACCTCTTCTTAATATTATTAACTCCTCGCTATCCTTAGGACATGTCCAAGAAACTTTAAAATGGCAGTTATCAAACCACTTATTAAGAAGCCACAACTTGATCCTGGAGAATTGGCTAATTATAGACCGATTTCAAAGCTCTTAGTGCTGCCTTCGACATGATAGATCACGATATTCTCTTGAATAGGCTAGAGAATTATGTTGGCATTTGTGGATTTGCATTAGCATGGTTTAGGTCCTATTTAGCAGACCGCTACCACTTTGTCTGTGTAAATGAGGAATTGTCAAATCAAACAAAAGTTAAGTATGGAGTGCCACAGGGATGAGTTTTAGGGCCTCTGCTTTTCTCCTTATATATGCTTCCCCTGGGAGATATTATCAGGAATTATGGAATAATTTTCCACTGTTATGCCAACGATATACAACGATAGTAATATTGGCATTATATTCATGCTGTTAGCCAGAGTGGAACTGGCCCCCACAGTGAGCCTGGTTTCTCCCAAGGTTATTTTTCTCCATTAACCAACATCTTATGGAGTTTTGTGTTCCTTGCCACAGTCGCCTACGGCTTGCTCACTGGGTTTCTAATTACAATTATTATTTCATTACTTATTTTTATACATCGTATTATATCAAACTACACAATGATGACTCTAAGACTTTACAGATATTACAGTTTCATTTTCTGTTAATGCATGATTTTCTGTAAAGCTGCTTGGAAACGATGTGTTGTGAAAGGCGGTATACAAATACAAATGACTTGACATTTATGTCATAATAATAGAATGAGATAGCAGTGTTGGGTTGGCTCCTATCAAAATGTACAATTTTTACTCCTATAGACAAAAATAAATAAACCAACAAACAATGTTATTGCGATTTTACCTAAGATTAACCCCAAACCTAAACCTAACCATAAAGTGTAACCCCTTACCCAAACTCTTAACCAAACAGTGATTGGAAAATAGCTTTTGTGTACCACAAAAAAAAAAAAAAAAAAAAAAAAATTAAAAAAGAGAAAATGATTGCAACACTCTGAAAACAAAAGTTGGGACAGTCAAGTGTTTACCACTGTGTAACATCACCATTTCTTCCAATAACATTTATTAAGCGTTTGGGAACTGATGACATAAATTTGTTAAATTTAGTAAGATTAATTTTCTCCCATTCATCCATTATTCAGGTCTCCAACTGCACAAATGTACAGTGCATTTGTTGCCACATTGTGCGCTTCATATTGCAGCACATATCTCAATTGGAGGTGGTCAAGACTGCAGGCAGGCCAATCTAGCACCTGCACTCTCTACTTACGCAGCCATGCACTTGTAATCCGGGCAGTATGTGGTTACATACTGTCCCAACTTTTTCAGAATTGGGTTATACATTAGTCATTTGTATTATATAAATAAATATGTAATGAGTAACCAAATTTGTTCACAGACATTTCCTTTCTTAAATAAAGTGTTGGATAGGAGGCTAGCTAAAATTCGATGCCTGTTTTGTTTCGATTTGAAATTCTGGTCATTGATTGGTTGGTCCAAAGTCTTTTTAGCAAGTCAGGTCACTCGGCGGCCATCTTTGGAATGCTCCCAGGCAGCTATTTTCTATGTAAACAAGCAGCATGACAGTGCAGCTCCTATCTACTTTAATGGGGAAAGACCGAAATCTACAAAAAAGTTGGTCAAGTTTACAAGAAAATAAAATATTTCAAATCAGCAGTACAATTTAACAACACTGGTATCATAAATTGTGCTTCTTTACCTCAGATCACGCTAAAAAATTTTTTTCCTGGCTTGTATATACGCATGCCCCCTCAAAAAAGGGACTGGCTCATTTACCTGTAGGAGTGACTTCCTTTTCACATCCTTTGACCGTTAGGCGATCCAATTTCTCCTATTTAGAAGTGACCCATCTCTGGTTGGTCTCAGTGGGAATAAAAGCTGTACCTTTACGTACGATCCAAGTCATGTGATATCTTTCGATTTCACCATCTCTTACAAATTATTACGAGTTACCTTGAGACTGTGTTGCATTTGCTTTATTTATTTTTCTGATTTCTGCTGATCTCATTCAAAATGTACAGTTTTTCCCTAATCACTTACACACTAAAATTGAATGAAAATCAATTCATTTTTAAAACAGTACAATAAATGCTACCATGATGTATGAAGTTGCATTAAAAATTTGTATTAAACTGTTAATCTATATTAATCTCTGTTTTTCATGTTTCAGTAATGAGAATTTATGGCTAAAATCATTTTAATTATTCTGAAATAATGTCACAAGGCAAAAAATCTTACAGTAGTCTTTATTGTCTTTGTGCAAAATATAATTTCTTCTTTTGAATTTTGGAGTAAAATATGACTTGGACACGTTTTTGTAATATTCACCTAAATGTATCACAAAGTATGATTTAACATGACAGAAATAACAACAGGCACAGAAAAAATCCCTATCATTATGTAATGTAAGTTGTTATCTCTTTGCCAGTTCAGTGCTTTCTTGCCAATCCTCCATGTTAAAACCTTCGTCAAGGAGAAAATTAAAATATGAATCACAGTGAAAAGATAATCAGAAAATGTGTAACACAATTAGGTTATCTATTTCACTACAGCTCTCCAAAATGTCCTATTGTTGCGGTTTTATCCATCAATATGGATACATCAGAATGTACCATTCAAATACATACAGTATATAATACAGATATACATTTTAAATATATATATATATATGCTATAATTATTAAGTGTTACAACAGACAATTGTTTTGGATATTAAATATTGTTTTAAATGAACATGTATTGCAACATACCTTTTTGGAATAGGCCCTGGTGATAACTCCAGATATAAAAACAACATTTACTACCTTTATAAATGAACCTTATTTAAATTCTATTATAAATGTTTATCATTGAACATGCATGAAAGCCTACCTCCAGCAGTCTGAGTGCAAAATGCAGACAGTTATTTGTGAATGGATTATATGTCTCATCAAATCCAGTGCATCTTCCACCATTTCAAAGAGTTTGCAAGTGAGTGGTGGTGGTATAGTGGGCTAAAGCACATAACTGGTAAACAGAAGGTTGCTGGTTCAATCCCCACAGCCAACACCATTGTGTCCTTGAGCAAGACACTTAACTTCAGGTTGCTCTGGGGGGGACTGTCTCTGTAATAAGTGCACTGTAAGTTGCTTTGGATAAAAGTGTCTTGTGAATGTAGGAATGGGAGTCTTTATACAGCACATGCAGTAAGGCCTTTCTTCAATGAAGCTTTTCATGCTCACACCAATCTGACTTGATGACGAAAAACTTGTATATGCGAAAGAAAATGATTCTTGTGAATCTGAAGGAGCTGTGAACAGTAGTTTGTCTAATTAGTAATGCAAACAAATAAATTAAAAAAGCAACAGTTAAGAATTATATCTGCTTATATTACAAATAAAAATGATCATATCTGAGTTAAACAGAGAATGGGGATTATTACCTGTAAACTCAATCACTCGTGTGCCAGTGTAAAGTCCAACATGACAAAAACACTTTCCTCCAATAACCGTTTTTCACTCAGTAAAGTTCCATTAGCTTTCATAACACCCTCTGAAAAGCAAGATGCTTATGATAGCGAGTGTACTCGCTATCATAAGCAGCTTGCTTTTCAGAGGGTGTTACCAAAACAAGCAGCTGTTCTTTTGCTAGGGAGTGAGTTAGTTTGAGAACAAGAGCAGTTTTGCCAGATAGACGGTTGCCCATCCAATTGTGCTAGTTGATTGAATTGAGCGGGGGAAAATGTGCTTGGGAGGGTTGACAACATTTGGGCTGGTCTGGAATGATTTGGACAGAATAAAACATTTATAAAATTAAGATATTCTATTAGTTATGCAACTAAAATAAAGAAAATCTACACATAGTCATTCAATCAACACTGATTGACAGAAAAAGACTGAAATCTCCAAAACTGCTGGTAAAGATTACAATCAAATAACATCTTTCATATCATACGGGGCAGTGGTGGCTCAGCAGTTAAGGCTCTGGTTTAAGCCCCAGCACTGCCAAGATGCCACTGTTGGGCCACTTGAGCAAGGCCCTTGACCCTATCTGCACCAGAGGCGCCGTATCATGACTGATCCTGCACTGACCCCAGGTTAGCTGGGATATGCAAAAATATATAATGTGCAACAAAAATAAAAAGGCTGCTTCTTCAAGCAGTTAAAGGGATAGTTCACCCAAAAATAAAAATGTTCTCATCCTTGAGCCATCTCACATGTGTATGAATTTCTCTCTTTCTTCAGAACACAAACAAAGATTTTTAGAAGAATATTTCAGCTCTGTAGGTCCATGCAATGCAAGTGAATAGTGACCAGAACTCAGAAGGTTCAAAAAGGACATAAAGGTAACATAAAAGTAATCCATCAGACTCCATTGATTAAATTCATATCCTCTGAAGTGATATGATAGGTGTGTGCAATATTTAAGTAATTTTTTATTGAAAATCTACACTTTCACATTCAGTTACCTACCTGGTGTAGGCTGGTCAAAGGTGTAGATTGATAGTAAAAATGGACTTACTGTAAATAATGACCTGTTTCTTACCCACACCTATCATATTACTTCATAAGATATGGATTTAAACACTGGAGTCATATGGATTACTTTTATGATGCCTTTATGTACTTTTTGGACCTTTTGATTTCTGGTCAACATTCACTTGCATTGTATGGACCAACAGAGCTGAGATATCTTTCTAAAAATCTTCATTTGTGTTCTGCAGAAGAAAGAAAGTCATACATATCTGGGATGGCATGAGGGTGAGTAAATGATGAGAGAAATACAATTTTTGGGTGAACTATCCCTTTAAATCTGACAAAAATGGTATTATAAATTGTGCTACTTAAGTTCAGATCACGCTAAGAAACACTATTTTTCAGGCTGGTCTAGCTAATGTGTATTCGCGTTTTCGAGTTAACTGACAGGCGATGTCTGTATCTAAAAGGTAATTGGCTCTTTTACCTGAAAGGCGGGAATTATTTTTCTGCCCCTGCCATTGTTCGTGTTCTAATTCCTCCCATTCATTTTAATACAAGTGCTCCATCTCGGGAGCTAAACAGTCTTTGGCGTGTATTTCCACATTAGTTTATTGTGATTGGATCGATTTGACACAAATACATGGCCATCACTGTTTAAAAAGGTGTTGGGGAAAATGTTCCAAAATAATGACCTGTTGGTCATGTTGTAAGGTTTGGGGCATTTTCACATCTGGCTTGTTTGGGGCATTTGTTTTGGAACTCGGTGAAGCAAATATTTGCTGGGGCAGGTATGTAAATTATCTTCTCTACTGATAATCGTACACCTGCAAAACAAACATGAGCAAAGCATCATTTATCCTCTTAAAATCTGATTTGTTGTCATTAAGACTTCTTTGGTGCCAATTGAACAACCGGAAAGCTAATGCTGGCATTTTTCATATGTCATCTTCTTAGGGACTGTTCACACCGTACACCATTTTGCACCCGTTTTGCTTTGTTGGGTACAAACTGGGCTAATACTTGAGATGTTATAAGATACAAAATGTGATTGACATTAAGATGAAATAGTGCACCATTTTCTGAAGTGGTTATTTTGAATAAGCATTATCGTAATTTGTAACTTAAAAAAAGTATCTTGCAGTCTCAAAAGGATTTGTCATAAGTTGACAAATTCTGCCCTATGGCTATTTCCCCTGTATCTACACAGTATCACTAAGGCTGTTTTACCTTAGTGCCTTTAGCCCCACTGTGCGCTTAACATAAGCTAGAGACGGACATCTTGGACAGTTGCGTCATGTCTCGACTTTTTTCAGCGTCTCGTGCAGGCACACATTTTTTAGATGCCATGACAAGTTAAAAAGCACTTAAAACTGTTATAGATGCCTCACAAGACACATGCATTCTGCTCTAACTGTTATGCTCAGTCCAGCTTTTTTAGAGCAAAAATGGCCCTTTACTGTCAGGCAATGGGCCTTTATACTTGGTAGCCAGAGATATCAAGAATATCCCACATCCCACTTTGAATGGACCACAGCATGAGATACACGAGTCATGTTGTGCTGTGAAACTAAACAGCTCGTTTTGCCAACATCAATGCTTTCCAACAGCAAACACAGGCATGTTTGGCTGCTTTGGTTGACAGTTGGCTACTTCTTTTCAAAAGCACTTGACTGGGCCATCCTTGGCTTCAATGGCCAAGTAAAAAGATACAAAATGTTTGAAAAAAATTAAGCAGCTGAGCTTGTGTCTTTGACCGATTTATTGCAAGCTTGTTTAAAAGGTTACAGATTTGTTGACAGTTTGGCTCTCTCTTTTCAGTAGAATGCCACAATTGGACAGGGCCATCATTGGCTTCACTGGTCCAATAAAACAATACAAAATATTATAAAAATAAGCATTCTAGCCTGTAGTGTATATTTCCTTTGAAATCACATGTTAAGGATAAACCACTAGATATGACTTGGTGAGTCTTTTTCTGGACTCAATGAATCTGTTGGAATTAAAATGCTGCTTAAAAGGTCTCACCCCAATCAACTGTACTTATCTCAAACCAGTGATTAAAACCAATCTTCTTTGGCGCTACAAGATCAACAACAGCTTGTTGGAAATGTTAGGAATAATAGAGCACCCCCCCCCCCCCCCCCCCCCCGCCCACGTGTCACAGTTTGGTCTAATGCAATCCCTTTGGCTGTCAGCAGCTCCTTGCAACCCCCAATATGCTTCCTATTATGGCCGAAAGACCGTTGAGACTGTCACTCACAACATGTGGTTCTATTTAGAGCAGGTGAAACAATGTAAGAAAATAGATCCGTCATTCATTGCATTCCAGAGGTCAGGAAAGAGCGGCGTTAAATCATGGAAGGACTAATCCTGGCAAGATTGTTGTGGAGGTGGTTGGACTCTGTAGGGGTCAAAAAGTGCGCTGGTGCCACCATTGCAAGCATGACTTTTATTGTGATGTGGAATGAGATGAAGCCCCTGCTCTGATGTAGCCAAGGCCTGAAAACCTATAGTCCACACTCACTAAAGCCTTCTGTGTTCACCAAACCAGGTGTTTTCACTTAAACTTCACAGGAACTTTGTAATGTGATTTGAAGAGTATGGGCAGCGGGTGTTTTGTACCCCTTTACACAGGCCATAAACGCAGTAAGCAATGTGTTTGATTGGCCGTTGAAGCTCCAAACTGGAACAATGGAAATGTAAGGATGACCTCCACTGGTTTCAGAGCAGATGTTATGAGTAAAAACTCTTAAGGCTATGGAAAGTTGAATGTTAAATAAGGGTCCTTAACATTAGTAATTGGAAGTCTGACTCATTTCTGTGAATTGATTCTTTTGAATAGTTTGTTTCAATGAACCTATTCAGTGGTTCTTTTACATCATCATGCAATTATGGTATTTCATGTTCACTAACATCCCCACATGGTATATTACTTTCACCATTTACATCTCTTGGCTGAAATAGTTTTTGCATGGTTTTATAAACTGCTAATTATTAAAACCAGTTTTGCATGAGAGTTTACCAGTTTAAAAAGCATTAAAATGTGTAAATATATTTAAAATACATTTGATTTGTTATAATTTCTGCTATTCCGCTATTAAAGTAATTTTTCACCACATCAATCTAGTCCTTGGCTTAAAAAATCATCTATTTTCGAGTAGAACATGTCCCAAAGAGACGGTTCTTGGTTCAATCAGTCAGTGAGTTGTTGACTTGAGAACTGCTCGGACTGACTTACTGAGTGAGTTGTTAACCTGAAGAACCGTTTGATTTAGACCTATTTGTGAACGAATCATTCACATTGCTTTTGTGAACTGGATAAATCTATTTATTGAAAAACTCATTCTTTAAAAATTCATTCACAAATCGCTGCTTGACATTTGTATCTAGCACTAGCATTGACATGGAAATACCTCAAAACTACTGATTCTTAAACATATTTCAATTAAGTTTTATTTTCTGCTATTCTGCTAATAAAGTAACTTTTCACCCCATCAATCAAGTCTTCGGAAATAAAAATACTTTTTTCGAGTCGGCTATTTTCGAGTCGGACATGTCTGAAAGAAAGGGTTCTCGGTTTAATGAATTGTGAGCTGTTGACTCGAGAACTGCTCAAACTGATTCATTGAGAGAGTGAGTCTTTCACCTGGAACCTGATTGATTCAGATCGATGAACAAATTGTTCAGAACAATTCTGTGAACCCAAAACCAATTAACTGAAAACATCAAAGTAATTTGTGAATGATTCATTCGTGAATCGCTTTGACGTTTGTAGCTAGCGGTAGTGTTAACACGGACATATGATGCGTTGTCCTTCTGGGAAGTTTTGTACTTACGAGGTCGTAAATCGTAAATAAGAAAATGATTTTATTCAAATAGAACAGACCCATTTTGCAGTTTCATAATTCTTTCTCTCTTTTTCGCTTTTTTACGCCAATGCAACAAAATGAAGAGCAAAGTCAAGCATCAGGTGTGCAGTTAATGCTTTTTCTATCTATTTTATCAAACTAGTGCAGCCACATATAATGATGGGAAATGTAGTTTTGTTGCAAACACTAGTCGCTGCATAAATCAGCTAAATGAGTCTTATTTTCATCATTTTATTTTCGAGTTTTATTGTTATTTTTCATTAACAATACAAAAAATACAAACTGAACAGCACAGTCAAAATCCTCAAGTAAAACTAAATTATTACAGATAACAATTTGCTTTCGCCATGATTCATAAATCGACACGCCCCCAACTTGGAAAGTCTAGGCTCAAAGAAAATCTAGTTTTCCACTCGTAATTACAACTTTGTGGTGGGGTTCTTGTGCATTCAACTTGTAAATACGATCATTCCGACATTACTTGAATGCACTTATACCACAAATCTTCCAGCAATAACTCCAATAAAGGTCATGTGTTCTGTAGCTACAGAGGTGTGGATCACTCTGCCAGAGACCATGTAAAAATTTAACATGGTTTACAAAGATCTGGAATAAAAGAGCTACAATTGAGATCTGTAGAAGTGTTGCATTTGACCTCTGAATGTCTGGTTCAAATTGGGTTAGGCAAGTTGTTTAGCTTTTGGTACTGAATTTCAACCGCTTTAACCCAGTCTGCATTCAGTGTTGGTTGTCACAGTGATTAGCATTCTTCTTACAGGGTTTGAGCTGCTAACCTCTTCCGTATGAGCAGTATAAAGAGAAACACAAAGGTCGTTTAGCAAGAGCGCTGCCAAAACCAACCCAAAACTTAAAAATGCAGCCGATTTCCACCGGCTTCTAAAAGTGTGAGCCCCCACCCTAGCCTTCTCCCGCACATTCCGAGCTGCTTTCCAGACTTTTATAGAGCTACTTCATGTAAAAGTAGAAATTAAGGTTAGCATTAATTTGTCCTGCAGTCTGTTTTCTCTTTAAGCTAATGAACACAAATAGCATAGCCGTTCCCTCAAAAAAAAAAAAACTGCGGTGCCACTTGTGTTGGTTTCCCCCCCACAGGGAAGAATATTCACAAAAGAAATCTCTTTAATATGCCAATTGTTTCTCCTAGACAGCAGTGAGATTAAACGGAAAGCAAATGGAGACTTTTGTCTCCCGCTTCTCTGATGTTTCTGCTCTAGAGTTTCAATGTCTCAAGAGATCTCAACTTCTCAAACTGTGCTTAGATTTACCTAGATCCTACCGATCAAAAGTCAGATATTTCAATATAAACTCAAATATTTCTCATCTAATTCTCCCAAGACCCAATGATTTGAGCTATGCTATCCACATAAAACTTATAGCTCTATACCCTTTTCTTATGTCAATAATTGTCTTTTTTGTTTTTATTTTATCTTAATTAAACATGACTGACACATCCATTAACCCTCGGTTACTGTTAGGGTCTTTTTTGACCCGTTTAACATTTCTTTTTCAAATTAAAAATGGTTTCCTTCATCAGAGCTGTAGAAGGATTGGTGGTTTTTCCTTCACTTTTCATCTGAACACATACACACACACACACACACACAAATGGACTTGAATGGACTGAATCTTTTAAAAAAAAAATAAATAAATAAAAAATAGTGACACTCGTACTGTTCCGGGTCAAACTTGATCCACCATATGTAATGAATGGGTGAGACTATAACTATAACACAGAGCATTTTTTACATTTGTCTAATAAAATCAATCAGCCACAATGTGGAACACACCCACTTAGAAATGATGGGGTAAGACACTGGTACATCCACAACGCAGAACACACACACACAAAGAACTGAATTTGTGACACTATAATGCAGAGCATTGTTTTTGTCAAATAAAAATCAATCAGCCACAATGCAGCACACGCACACACACACACACACACACACACACACATGCACATACAGATCAAAAGGTCAAAGTCAGACCCCACATTACTGATGTTCTCATCACTGATTTGAATTTTGATGTTTGCAAAAAACCGCAAGTTCCCCATTGCTAAGTTTGTTTTAACAGAAGTTAAACTGATATCAAATGTGTTTATTTTATTAAAAAATTGTATAATAATTTTTTTTTAAAAGTCTAAATATGATCAAATTCAAGATGAAATGCAAAAGTTTAATATAATGAATTTACTGAAATTAAATCCCTTTATAAAAAAAACAATTCAGTATATGATTACCCTATTCGGGTGTAATTTGACCCTGAATAGCAAAGGTGTCGGCCTGTAATGAAAAGTAACCAAGGGTTAAAGGAATATTTCAGGTTCAGTACAAGTTAAGCTCAATCTACAGCATTTGTGGCATATGTTGGCATCATGTTGATTATCACAAAAATGTATTTCAACTTATCCCTTCTTTTCTTTCAAAAAAAGCAATCTGGGTTACAAGGCACTTACAATGGAAGTGAATGGGGCCAAACGTAAACACAAAAATACTAAGTGTTTCAAAAGTTTAGCCACAAGACGTAAACAATATGGGTGTTAACATGATTTTAGTGTGACAAAATCACGTAACCATTTCTGTGTAAAGTAATATCCAGTTTTACAACTTCGTTGCCATGACGACGTAACACTATGAACCTTAAAACGATCTTAAAAATTATGATTTAAACAATTGTAAGTCCTTTTTATAAAATTATAAGCTTCACATTTCAGCCTCTAACCCTCCAAAACCTTTGGCCGCATTCACTTCCATTGTAAGTGCCTCACTGTAACCTTGCTTTTTGCTTCTATTTTTTTTTTTTTTTTAAGAAAATGCGGGACGAGTTGAGATTATTTTTTTTTTTTTTTGTGGTAATCAACAGTTTGCCACAAATGCTGTCATTTGAGCTGAACTTTTAGTATTGTATTGAAGTCTCCTGAACTATGAAAGAGCAACTTCTGAGAAATTACATTTCCCTCTGGGCCCAAACACACTTCTTTTTAAACTTTTCCATTTCATTAAAGAGCAGGGGCGAAGAATAAAGGGAGAAATTGTTGGATCTGTTTGCCTAAAATGTGATTCTAAAATCATGTATGGCTGGGCACTTTGATTGATTATTGGCCTTGATAGCAGGAAACAGTCGATTAAAGGCCATTAAACTTCTGTCCCATGACTGATTATACCAGTGAGCAGCACAGGTCATTATACAGTTAAACATTTCTCTCTCTCTACTGTCAGTTAACATTATGTTTCATTGCATGGTGCAGCAAGCCACTCCTCAACCACATATGCGTCTGGTCATCTCATCATCTAAATTCAACTGCCATTGGCATATTGTGAACCAAATGAGTTCTCCTTGGAACCAGAACTTAATTGCAGATGGCAATAGCAAACAATATGGGAGAGTGGGGTAGGCTGTGGCATTTTTTACTTCCTTATGGGGCAACACATTTTACCCTACACTCCCCTACATCTCAAACAATTATGTCTACAGTTCATTCTTGACTCTCTTGTCTCTACTGTTCTATCAACAAGATGTAGTGGAATTCCACAAGCTCAATTCATTAACCATGGTCACAGAGACGCCAGTCACCTTCAAATGATGCCTATTTAAAAAGATTTACTAAAGAGGCGTACACGTGAGTCTTCATTTCCTGAGTAACGAGGCCTGTGGTTTGGATAGGGGCCAGTTCTGCTGATAGTTTTCACCTCTATGGGGTAAGACCCATTAGGAAGGTAATGGTCTGCATCCCTCAGGAAGGATAACTGGTATCTGCAATCAGGGCTGATTTTTATTCACTGTGTTTAAAGAGTTAATTATGTGTTCTGCATTAGGCAGGCTGCTGTGAGCCCTGGGGTTTGGCATTGATTAATGACGGCCTTAAAATAAGGCTTCAGTTTCACCAGCAACTTGTAATACAGTCCCATTTAATTGGGTTGGTAAATTTACAGCACGCTTTCAGCAAATTGCATTGTATTTAGTTCTGCTACAGCTAGAATATAAACACGGTGTTGGGTGTTCGATGAGTGCATTATGTCTGAGCAGCCTTTTTGTAAACTTCATTACTTTTGGGCGCACTAAAAGAATGATTTAGATTAATCCAATGTGTTAAAGGAAAATTACAGGTTAAATACAAGTTAAGCTCAATCAGCAGCATTTATGGCATAATGTTGATTACCACAAACATTATTAAGGTTAGTAAGTAATTTTATCACACTTAAATCATGTGTATCCTTTATGTCTTGTGGCTATATTTTTGAAAAATTGAGTATTTTAAAGTTAAAAAATTGGCCCACATTCACTTCCATTGTAAGTGCTCCACTGTAACCCAGATTTTTGCTTTTTGTGTGTGTTGCATACTAATCAAACACTTTCTTATAGAAGTCTTTGTAATGAACTGGTTAAAATAATAATAATAATAATAATAATAATAATAATAATAATAATAATTTATAGATGGCTATGAAAGTCCCAACTTCACATTTTACTTAATAATTTTAATAAACCCACACAATGTTCCAACTGGATGCTATAAGGACAAACCAACTTCTTTCCTGGGTTTCACCTTAAAAATAATATATATATATATATATTTTGGGTAAAACATTGATTTAGATTCAGATAACTCAGGATAACACCATCAGTTTTCCAAGTGAATACTAGGCCGACTAGCCACAGGGTTAGTGTTAGTTAGGGTTAGGTCATTCAACTCACAATTGAAAAAAATCGATTTAAGGGATCAAAATGTGTGCAAGTGTAAAAAAATAGTAAATCAGCATCTTGAATACATGTAGCTGCAATTCAGATAAAATGTTAATCAGCAGTTTAAACCATTGTATTTAAATTACTGATGTTCTGTCAGTAAAATTTGAGCACTATGGGAAATGTAAGCACAGCATTAGTTCTAACAGGAAGACTAGCAGATGTGCATCATCACACCATTAGCTAGGTATCTCCTAGCCAATCACATGTAAGCCAGTGCTTTATAACATTTACATTTATGCATTTGGCAGACACTTTTATCCAAAGCGACTTACAGTGCCCTTATTACAGGGACAATCCCCCTGGAGCAACCTGGAGTTAAGTGCCTTGCTCAAGGACACAATGGTGGTGGCTGTGGGAATTGAACCAACAACCTTCTGCTTACCAGTTCAGTCCTTTAGTCCACTACACCACCACCACTCCATTATAAGTCTGCTCACAATCTGTCACATTGCAACCTCCACCACCCCACCACCACCAGTTGAGTCCCATCCTGCACGGGGGTAGGCTCCTCGCCCCTGCCTCCTATCTCCGGCAGGATATGACGGTTCCGAGTACAACTTCTTCAGACCGCCAGACGGGGCTTCCGCCAAAGAGAGACATTACATTTTCTGTTTTATATTCAGCAAATAAATGTCATCTTAAATTTCACTCAAGTCTGCGAGTCTTCCTGATAGAACTATAAAGCTCTCTACTAAAGCAGTGAAAAGAAAATACCTTTTGATTTTCTTGTAATTTTGACAATCGTTGTCTTATACCACAGTTATTAATGTCTTATAACTGTGGTATAAGACATTAAAATAATAATAATAATAATAATAATAATAATAATAAGTGGATCTTTGTTTAATTATTACTCCTGTCACTTTTATGGGTGGTCAAAAATAATCAAACTAAATTACTTAGTGAGCGCAAAGCCAACATCCCTTTTTGTGGCTTTTGTAGGAAATGAGTCCCAAAAGAGAACGGCCCCTAAGATATCAGAATTGATACTAGGGATGTCCTGATACCGATACTGGTATCGGAATCGGGTCCGATACTGGGCTCACGTACTCGTACTCGTAAAAATGCTCAGATACCAAAAAACGACACCATCTGACATACGAATGTCATTGCGTAAGCTTACAGTGCACACATTAAATCCATGATATGTCCTAGTGTTATTATTATTATAGAGAAAAGGCTGCAATTTGATGAAATAAATATATAATCTGCATGTGCACATGCAGTTCGTTGATTAAATTGCTGCCTTTAGCAGTTTAAGTTCACATGGAGTCAACAGCGATCTGCACCTCCTCAGATGTGATGGAGATCATGAAGCGGCATTGATAGGTAAATCTTCAAAAATAAGAGATCAATTTAAATAGACAAAAATATGACAGAAATGGTTCACTACTCTTTAGTTATGTATTATTTACTGTAATAATAACATAATAATTTTATTATATTAAGCAATACCTCACGTCTGTTATATTTGACAGTTGTGTTTTTGTTGTATTATCTGTAAAAAACAAACAAACAAACAAACAAACAAACAAAAAAACACTTAATATAATAAAATAATGCAACGGTATGTTGAAAATGACTGATAATTGTTCTATTTTCATTTAATGAAAGTTTTATTTAATTAATTTGTTTAGACACCCTTTAATGATAACATTGAATTAAACTGTTTAATATGGAATTTGTGACAGGAAGAAAAAAAGTAAACAAATAAAATGGATTTCATAGGGCCATACATGTTAACATACAGAGATGCTTCTTGTCATGAAACAGAATCTTCCCCTTAAATATGCTAAATAATTCTTAGACAGCCTTTACATCTTATTTGAGTTACAATAGCTGAAACCAATAAAGTTAACAGTACATCTCTTTTGTTTTTCTTTACAGTTATTATTTTATATCGTTTTTTTTCCTGATTTTATACTTTTTTTTTTTTTTTTTTTTTAAACTGTAACATTAGAAAAAAAACTGGAAATAACCATACTCGTACTCGTTCTGCAAAAAATGGAATCGGGACATCACTAATTGATACATTATGTTTTTTAAATCTGTTTGTTGAAAAAGCTGTAGATTCCTATTTGATTTTACACACATACTTCAGGAAATGTACTTTTCAAACAACCACTTTGATGCTTTCATCAAAATATAAATTTTCTCTATTCAACCAAGTTTGTTCCTGTGTTTAATTCTAGTCTTTTAGATCTCCACTGTAGTCAAGTGCAAATATATTAAATTAATGCACAACAGATTCCAAGACAACCAAAACTGAATACACAAAACATTTCCTGCTGACATAAATGTTTTACATCATCTGGCAGCAATATTTAGTGAGTTTGTTGAGGCAAGCACCACTATTAGTGTTAGGGATTTGAACAACCACTTAACGCTAACTATTAAACTATAGTGTGTAACTCGTCCTGCTCTGCAACTATTGCACATCCAGGGATTTAGACGTATCAGCAGGGGTGGACTAGCCATCGGGAGCACAGAGAGTTTTCCCGGTGGGCCGCTGGGCAATTTGGGCCGGCCCATTGCTACGCAAGTACCAGCTCGTCCAACAGGTGAAATAGGCAGCCGCCCTGGGCTCCATCATGCCCGCGCAGACCCCATTACAGAGCGAATATTCAACAAACTCTGTAAGGTAACACTTTATTCATCTAACTATTTTAAACAACATTTTATGATCTTGTATAGCTATATATACATATAATATATTATTATTATACTTGTTTCCACAACCTCATATTAACTAAGACAATAGTTTATTTGCACTTCTAGAAAAAAACTGAAAGGTGATTCAAATCTTTAAAAACTTTGAAGAAATGCTGACTTGTCACAGCACATAAAATACACATTTTCCCTTGAACTTTCATGTACATTTTAACCTAACATCTGTATGTTGGGAAAAATGTTTTCAGATATGTAATTTGTCTGAGCTATAATGTGCTTATTTTTTGGGCTTTCTCTAATAAAATCCAGTTTTATATGTTTTAAAGTTATGACAATTTTTGCACTGGTGGGGCCCATTGTCATGACTAGCAGTCAATAGAAATGACTTTTTTTTTAACACAAAAATTTAAAATTGAGCCAGAAAATGCAATCAGTGAGCTGGTGTGTTATGGTGTGGTGTGTTGCGGGCTAGGTTTGGTGAGCCGCTCTGGGCCAGAAGGTCCAGGGCCACTTTTTAGTCCCAGTCGGCCCCTGTGTATATCAGACCGCTCATCCGGGTTCTGCGAGCCATCTCTAGGATGAAGAGAGGACAGTGTTTTAATGGATTACAAACCAAGACTCTTCCTTAAAATAACAGAGAGAAGACAAACACAAGACTTGGACAATGGACAGTTTAGGCCAAATTACATGACCTCACGGGGTCATTTTCTTAATGAGACGTGTTTTAACCAAACTAATAAGTTCACGATAAATTTTTACTTTTCCATTTTCTTATGAATTCTGAATTCTATTGGACAACAAACTTGCAAGTGTCTTCTGTCAAAAGAGACTAAAACTATGCCTATAGACAGTCCAAAGGTTTAATGAACTTCAATTGTGTTTGGGCATGTTACAGTGAGGCACTAACAATAAGAAGTGCATAGGGCCAGTCCATAAATATTAACACTGTTTCAAAAGTATAGCCACAAGATGTAAACATAAAACGTGTTAACATGATTTTAGTGTGATAAAATCGTATCTATGTAAAGTTAAATCCAATATTACAACATCACTGTCATGACATAACATCAGTAAACCCTTCAATCAACAAAAACACCATTACGTCACTAAATCCTTATTTTACCACACTAAAATAATTTTAACATGTATAATGTTTACATCTTGTGGCTATCCTTTTAAAACTGTGTGTATTTTTATGCTTATGGACTGGCCCCATTCACTTCCACTGAAGTGCCTTATTGTATTTGTCACAAATGCTGTTGATTGAGCATAACTAATATTGAACCTGGAATATTCCTTTAAAGGAGAGCAAAATACATATATGCTTGTGATAAGGTCTCACCTTGCCAAACCTTTTGCAGTCAATTCTTTCAGCTCATGGCTCCTCTAGGGACTGAACTGTGCCACGACCTGCTGACTGACACTCATGATGCCATTGGCTCACCACTATACAATTTTTGAGATGCACAGAGGACCAGTGCTGAGGCACAGGCCCCAGGAGAATGGCAGTATCTGGGCAGCGAGCGAGCATGGTTGTGGCTGGCCCTAAAATAGCCTGCGGTTGGACTGGTATTTCATAGCTACGACTGGGAAAGCACAGAAACCACATGTCACTGCTTTCAACAAGCATCTGATTGTCGGGTGGTTTGTCTCCCATCAGACGCAGATGTCTTTGAAACTGTAAAGCTTTGCTTTTGTGCCCAGCTAAAGTTTGATTTTGGGGTTTGAGGTTTGATTTAATATCACCAAAATGTATCTGCATTCTGACAGATTCAACAGATTCTGTCATCATTTACTCACCTTTATGTTGTTCTAAACCTGTATGACTATTTTTCTTATGTGGAACACAAAAGGGAATGTTAGGGAGAATGACAGCCTCAGTCACCATTCACCTTCATTGTATGGAAAATAGATGCAAAGAAAATAAATGGAGGAGAATCCCATTAAAAAATGGAAAGCCTGTGGGAAACTCCAGCTTAAGCTGGAGGCAGTAGCTGGTTTTTAGCCAGTTATTAGATGGTCCAAGCTGATCATTAGCTGGTTAACTAACTAACATGTTCCAAAAACCATCTTGACCACCATGTTGGTAAGACTAGCTGGTTTGTTGCTGATTCATGACAGTCTACCAGCTTTGTAGCAGGCAATGACCAGCTTGGACTTGCTAATAACTAGCTTGAACCAGCAAGTGACCATCTTGAACCTGCTAATGACCAGCTTGAACCAGCTAATGTCCAGCATGAACCTGCTAATGACCAGCTTGAACCAGCTAATGTCCAGCATCAACCTGCTAATGACCAGCTTAAACCTACTAATGACCAGCTTGAACCAGCTAATGACCAGTTTGAACCAGCTAATGACCAGCTTGAATCAGCTAATGACCAGCTTGAACTGCTAATGACCAACTTGTATCTGCTAATGACCAAATTGGGGCAGCTAATGACCAGCTTGAACCAGCTAATGACCAACTTTGAGCAGCTAATGACCTGCTTGAACAAGTAAATAACCAGCTTGAACCAGCAAATGAACAGCTTGAACCAGCTAGTGGCCAGCTTGAACCTGCTAATGACCAGCTTGGAGCAGCCAATGTCAAGCTTGAACCTGCTAATGACCAGCTTGGAGCAGCCAATGTCAAGCTTAAACCTACTAATGACCAGCTTGAACCAGCAACTGACCTGCTGGAACAGCAACTGACCAGCTGAAACCAGCTAGCGACCAGCTTGAACCAGCTAATGACCAGCTTGAAACAGCTAATGACCAACTTAAACCAGCTAATGACCAACTTGTATCTGCTAATGACCAACTTAGGGCAGCTAATGACCAGCTGAAACAGCTAATGACCAGCTTAAACCAGCTAATGACCAATTTAGGGCAGCTAATGACCAGCTTGAAACAGCTAATGACCAGCTTAAACCAACTAATGACCAACTTGTATCTGCTAATGACCAACTTAGGGCAGCTAGCGACCAGCTTGAACCAGCTAATGACCACTTTGAACCAGCTAATGACCAGCTTAAACCAGCTAATGACCAACTTGTATCTGCTAATGACCAATTTAGGGCAGCTAATGACCAGCTTGAAACAGCTAATACCAGCTTAAACCAGCTAATGACCAACTTGTATCTGCTAATGACCAACTCTGAGCAGCTAATGACCTGCTTGAACCAGCTTATATCCAGCTTCAACCAGCAAATAAACAGCTTGAACCAGCTAGCAGCCAGCTTGAACCAGATAATGATCAGCTTGAACCAGCGAGTTACCAGTTTAAACCAGCTAATAACCAGTTTAAACCAGCTAATAACCATCTTGAACCAGCTACTGACCAGCTTGAACCAGCTAATGAAAAGCTTAGGGCAGGTAATGACCATCTCGAACTAGCGAATGACTAGCTTAAACCGGATAATGACCAACTTGTACCTGCTAATGACCAACTTAGGGCAGCTAATGACCAGCTTGAACCAGCTAATGGCCAACTTGAACCTGGTAATGACCAGCTTGGAGCAGCTAATAACCAGCTTAAACCAGCTAATGACCAGCTTGAACCGGCGAGTGACCAGCTTGAACCTACTAATGACCAGCTTGAACCAGCTAATAACCAGCTTAGACCAGCTAATGGCCAGCTTGAACCAGCTTATAATCAGCTTGAATCAGCTAATGACCAGCTTTGAGAGGCTAGAAGCAGCTACATGTTCCAAAACACAGTTAACCAAGTTAAAACTGGATTTTTCCATAGAGGAGTCAATCTAAAAGACATTTTTTCATTACCAATGACCAATCCTGGACCAAGCACAACCTCTGAACTTTGGCTGGAAATGAAGATAGGGTTATGTTTATGGTATGGAACGAAAATTTAGTGTTTAGATGAATGCATTTTCCAGTCCATAGTGTAAGACGAAGGGGACACAGGTAGCAGTGAGAGTTTGCAAAGAAAAGTCTTCAACCAGTGTGCGTGCGAGTGTAAAACATTACGTGATGTGGCGTTCCATCTCGCTAGTGAACAAACATTTTGTATCCTGTCATTATTTTGACTAGTCACTGGACACATGGGAACATACAGTACCTTCCAGTGGTGTGTCTGGACCGTACACACCTGTTCCAAACTAAACTCTCTCCACAGCTGCAGGTCTTCACGTGGGTTCACCTTATGAAGTTTTAAGAGGCAGCTAATGTTCTTGTAGTGTAATGTCCTAGAACAGGTGAATCACTCGGTAAGAATGCACAACAGCACACTTATGTAATGAGTTTTAACATGCTGAAAACATGTAATACAGAAAAAGACTGACTGCATGTCTGGACCTGTCTGGTTGATCTCAGAGCATACTCTGTGAAATCTGATAACAGCATCCTAATACCGATGCCTAACTTGAGCCACCAGGACAAACATCTTTTTGTGAATGTTTGTCCTCTCCTACACAGTCTGTGTTACATCATGGCATGTACGTGCAGACAAGACAGATCTGTCCCGCAGATCTTCTGTTCTCTTGAGACTAATTCCATGATGATCTTGCACTGGAATGAAGAAGTGAGAAGGTAAACAGCAGTGTGAAAATGGACGTGGAAGAGTGTTATGCTATGCTAATGTGTTTGATCGTAAAGAATTGAAGGAACTTGGAAGGTACATACTCTATATTATAATGCTACTGGTTCCGTATGTGGAACTGAAAACTCTTTGTGTACAATCATGCTAATTCTGTGAAAGTAGTTACTGGACATAGTAACACACAGCAAACTTTAGCATAATTTTTTTATGTTAGTGCAGGGTGTCAGGCTCTGCAATCACTTGTATCAAGGCAAGCGTTATGTTAGGCTTCCATTGGTCCTGACTGCTCAGGATTCAACTAGATTAATGGCCCATTCAGACAATACCTAGTATTTTACAACTAACTAAATGTAAAAGTATAAAATATTTGCAAACAAATTTTCCTTACCAAAGCTATTCATACCACAGTTAAGAACTAAAATAAAATCAATGCTAGATCGTCGCCATACAACTTTTCGTAATCTGTGTGAACCAATTAATAGAAATTTGTTGTTTGTTTCAACATGATCACATGGGAGATCGGTATGTTGTTTCAGAGAGTTCGAGTACCCTGTGCCCATACACCCAACAACACTTATTGCTTTGGCCACTGTGGGCAGTATTTTCAATTTTGGTAAGCACAGACCAATTTTAGCTAAAGTCAACATACTGTTTCCAATTTCATGATGAGATCAGTCTGCTTTTTAAAAAAAAAAAAAATTCGCTGTGTGAGTATTGTGCCTAAAATTGGAGCAAATTGGAAAATTGGTGCATATTGGAAAACTGGCGAATAAAGTTGTCATAGACAAAAAAATAAAATAACACGAAACAGTTTTCACAACCCATTTTACTTCTGTAATGTGACAAATTTTAAAGTGAAACTCAATTTTTACTGAGAAGACAAAACAATGTAGGATCGGACATGATTTTGTCCATTGGAAATTATTTAGATCGTGAAAAATGATTTCAATATGACAGTTGTTATCAGGTGAGGGGTTGAATATGATTTTTTGACATTATCTGAAAAAAAAGTTGCTTATGAATTAGGGTTGGAAAATGCGTTAATTTCTGCGATTAATATTTTTTGTTTAAAACGTTAAAAAAATGTACGCAATTAATGCAGTGTCCGGTTTTTGTTTTTTTTACTTCCTGAAACACACAATAGGAGAAAGGTGTCTCAAGTTGTTCCTGGCAGGCTACTCAGCCTTACAGGCTCCGATTAGGGTGGGGGTGAGGTCAGAGCATCTGCTGCCTGCCAGGAACAAATCCAGGCACTTTTGTACAATGGGTGAAACGCCACTAATGTTTTTTCCCCCACTTTCTGTGGCTAAATTTGGCATATATAAATTTTGAGAAGGTACATGCTCGACTAGACTGCACGTCCTAACACAGAAAGGAAGCTGATTGTGTGAAGCAGTGGACACTTATTCATAATAAACACGGGAGCAGATTCACTGCACAGAGAATGGAGACTTCACCCGCAAGCGGTGAACCGGGTGAGTGAGAAATACAGGCAAGCTGCTGTATCTCTTCGCATCGCCCAAAAACGCTCACTTTCATTTGAACCAGTGTCAAAAGCGAAACCGCACGAGAGAGAGCCAGCGTGTGAGCGATAGAGACTGAGAAGGACCTGGACGTTCAGGAAGCTACAGTCAGGTATAATTGTAGTGACTGAACGGCAGCCAGAGAAAATAATAGTTTTGAGCTTTTAAATTTTTATTAAATTTTTTAGTTTTTATTAAATTTCAGCATTCAATATGTTTTATATACTGTATATATGTATAGTGTCCACTAATGCATTGGCAATGTACACTTCAGTTTCTCTTGCCAATAAAGTTTGATAATTGAATCTGCCCATTTGATCCTATTATTGAAAAAAGTCCACTGTAAAATGGCAGAAGATTTTGCCAAACTTTTATTTGCAACATGTCCACTGATTTTATGGCATGTATACATATACTTGTATCAAAGATAAATATCTGTAAAAATGTGTCTAATTAACTCTATCTGCAATAAATAAATAATGAACATTTTAACATGTACATATTTAAATAACTAAAATAAATGATGACAAAACAGTGTCTTGTAAGTTCTTTGAGACAAAGTAATGTATAAGGTAAATATATTTATGATGTTTTTTTAATGTTTGTTCTAATTTATCATGTACCATCATTTAATTGTGATTAATCACAGAAAACTGCGATTAATTAGTAAAAATTTTTTTAATTAATTCATAGACCTAATACGAACATGTATAAAGTAAATACGGTCATTTTGATTTCATATTGACTTTAACTTCTCATTTATTTTTTCTTATTAGCAAGGACTTTAAAGTCCTTGTTAGTCCAACACAATGCTTAATCTGTGTCCAAGATCATTTAAATTTTATTTGTATAGCACTTTTTTTTTTACAATACATATTGTTCCAAAGCAGCTTTAAAGAAAATAGGAAAAAAGTTAATTCCTAATTGTCCTCTTAAAGGAATTACAGTATCACATGTGCTGGACACAAGAAGGATCTGTACTCTCAGATAAAGCTCTACTATCAGCAGGAAGATATTAATCCAAAGACACAGAAACCTCTGGATTCAGCAGCTCTGCGCCACACCCCCTCACAGACTCCACAGAGCTTCATTCTTCCCTCACAGTTGTTGGCTGATTTATATCATTCACTGCACAGACAAAAGCGTCGCTGAGCACAAGAGGGGAAAGGCGAGCCCTGCATCCAGCCAGAGAAATATTCAGCCCCACGGGCGCCGCTAATAACTCATATATTCACCACTGGGAGTAACTAGGTCAGTGCAGTGGCTCTTAAAAGCTCGACAGCTATAAAGTCCACAGGTAAAACAGAGCCAAAAACAGAGCCAAAAACAGCCAGAGCTTCCTGAGTGTGTGCCAGAGAGAGGGGGGTCTGTTTAGTCTCACCTAATGTCTGTAAGTCTGGAATGTGGTCCACTCTCACGTGATGAAAGTGAGGCTAGATTGGCACTCCTGACAGAGAGGAAATAAACATGAATTGGAGGGAATGAAAGGGAAGAGTGAACTGAGAGGAAAGAGAGAACGTACGGAGTGCATTCCTTCTTAATGATGTCACAGAGGAGCATCAGGCTGAAGTAGGGAGGAATGTCAATCCAAAGCTTTCCAAAAGACAGAGAATGGACTGGCTCTTATTTACAGACCCCCCTTCTTCCTCCTCCCACCTGGGTCGAAAATGAGAGAAAGCCATACTAGCTATTTTGAATCAATGTCAGAGCACATTTGGCCAAGTTCTCAAGCCCTTAAAAAAACCTAATTTTAGATCAAACTCAGTCTTGGAGAGGAGAACAGGGGAGAGAAATGCCTTTCTGCATTCCAGACAGAAAGTTCTTCAACAGTTCTTCTGAAAAACAGGTAAAGTTTGACAAGCACCAGAACAAACCTGTATATCAAATGTGTTTAAAATATCTTTGTATGACATACATTTATTTTGTTAAAACATTCTTTTCTTCCCCTTCATTTAGGGAAAGCTACAGCTAAACACACTGTCCTTCAAACATTAGATTGTTCCATCAGATCTTTGCCTTCTATTTGGAAAAAAACAGTTTAAGGTGGTTTTTTTAACTAGCTGAGATTTGTTGCTGTACAGGGTGATCCACCAGTTCTCAACAGTTTGATTAACCACCTACCATGTCAAAAACCAGGTTCAACAGCTGGTAGTCCAGCTAATCAACCATCTAGGCCAGCTTTGACCAGCTAATGGCCATAAATGACCACATTGGACCTTGGATCTTTGCCTTTAATAATAAAAAAACAAAAAAACAACAACAAAAAAAAAACAGGTCATTGATTTTTGGAACTTGAAAATTTGTTTTAAGCTGGGTTGTTGCTGGTCAGTGGTGGTCCACCAGCTCTAGCTTGCTTGACTGAGATGGTCTACCACAACAAAATCAGGTTCTCCAGCTGGTAGTCCAGTTGATCAACCATCTAGAACAGCATGGACCAGTTAATGACCATAGAAGGCCAGCTTGGACTTTGGACCTTTGCCTTATATTTGGAAAAGCCAGGTCATACCAGTTTAAGGCGGTCAAGCTGGCTTTGGAACTTGTAAAACTGTTTTTTTGTTTTTTTTGTGTTTTTTTTATCTATATTTTTTGCTGATCCAAGGTGGTCTACAAGCTCTAATCAGCTTGACTATGATGGTATATCACGTTGAAACCAGGTCTATCAGCTGATAGTCCATCTTATCAACCATCTAGATCAGCTTGGACCAGCTCATGACCATAAATGACCAGCTTTAATCTTGGATATTTGCCTTTAATTGGAAAAACTTGGAACAACTTGGCAATAACAGTTTATGGTGGTCAAGCTGTTTTTTGGAACATTGTAGCTGGTCTGTTACTAGTCCAAAGTAGCCTACTAGATCTAACCAGCTGGACTAAAAACCGATCAACCATCAAGACCAACTTGGACCAGCTAATGACCATAAATGACCAGCTTGCACCTTGGATCTTTGCCTTCAATTTACAAAACCAGATCATAGCAGTTAAGGTGATCAGGATGGATTTTGGACCTTGGGAACTGGTTTGTTTATTGGTTCAAGGTGGTCTATCGACTCTAACCAGGCAGAAACCAGGTCCACAAGCTAGTGGTTCAGCTCATCAATCATCTAGACAAGCTAATGACCAGCTTGGACTAGTATGAAAATCTGTAAAAACAACTACCATCAGAAGCTGGTTTTAGCTGTTTCTTCTGTCAAGATGGGTTACAGGATGGCCAAAGAGTTCCACCAACACAAGCATGTAAGAATAATCACACTTCACCTTTCTTCTATCATCCATCTGTATCTCATTCTCTAGAGAGAGCGATCTACATATCTCACTTACGCAACCAAGTCAAACAACAGTACCTCAGTCTCAGCATGGGGCTGGGGAAGACTCCACTGCGCTGTCAGGGTCAAGTTCACAGCCAGGTCTGAGATTTTGGGTGGGCTGGAATGGAAGATCATGAATGTGTAATTGGCAGCCATTTATTGTTGTTAGAAATAGAGAAGTTTGAAGCTGGTCAGTAGCAACACAGGACAAAGGGAAAGGAAAAAAACAAGAGCGTCTGGATTGCATTATGGCTCTGGTGCATTCTTGCTTTCCAAAAAAATAAAAAATAAAAAAATAAAAAATAAAAAAAAATTCACATTTTGTCCCATTGCCTATTTAAACCTACCCGTGGCAATTTAATGACTTGGCTAAATATGTAAGTGTTCATTAATTCATAAGAGTCCAAAGTAAGGAGAAATCATTCTTATATTGATATAGTTGCAATGCCTGGCTATTCCAAACATTTTAATCATCACTTTATAAAAGACCAACCACAAATCATACAAACAAATCAAAATTGAGTAAAATCAGCAATGTGCAACAACATTTACGAGGTGTGTACAGAGAAACGGTGTGGTAATTAGGGCTGTCGACTTCATTTTGTGATGGGAAAATAGGCCTTTTAAATTTGATTAGCCCTCCATTTAAACAAGAGAACTCAAGATAATAAATATTTAAAGGGTGTTTTTGTTATTGTAGTTGATGAATTTCACTCATGTCTGAAGTTAAAGCTGTGCGTCTCCAATAACAAGCCTTTCAGGTTACTGTGGTTTAGTTTCCTTTTGTTTATGGATGATTGAATTTTTGGTTCTTGATCTCTCGAGGAATTTCCAGTACAACTGCGTGGATTCCTGGGCGAAAGTGCAGTTTTTTGAGGTGTCAAGTTGTCACAAATTTAAACAGTTCTTGACAAAAACATGTTTCTGTTGTTAAATTCCCTTCATTGGTCACTCACGTGCACATTGCGGCAGCTTAATAGACTTTAGTCAGAGTCAGTGCCATACTGTATAGTTCCTCCAAGAATTAACATTCTGTCATGATTTACTCAACTGCCATGTTGTTGAGTATGTATGTTGTTCCAAACCTGTATGACATTCTTTCTTCCACGGAACAAAAGTGGGTGATGATTTGTACCGCCAAAGACTTACCAACAAAGACTTACATTTTGGTCTGTTTGTTACACAATGCCATTTGGCTTAAGAAGGCTTTGAATTTTACACACAAATCAAATGGACTACTTTTATGATACTTTTATAATGTTTTATTTATTTATTTATTTATTTATTTATTTATTTATCCTTTTTTGAGCTTGACAGTCTAAACCACCATCCATTTTCCTTTAATAAAAAAAAAAAAGCGAAGCTCAGACATTCTACCAAACATCGCCTTCTGTGTGTAATGGAAAATAATACAGGTTTGGAATGACATGGAAGTGAGTTTACAGATATTTAATGTTTGGGTGAAATATGTTGTCTACTCTGACTAAAGTTTTTGGTGGTACCACTGTCTTAATGAAACACTCTCTGAACTGCTTCTATTTTGCATTCTTGTTAGTTTTGGAACCCCTCTATACCTCCTGGCTCAGAGTTCTAATGCAGTCCAGTCCACCTCAGCCGCTGTAAGGCTCACGCGAGCGTAACTCGGCTCCTTTTGATCTTGGCTATAGTTTGGCAGGCTTTGAACCGGCATGATGACTGTGTCTGCATGTGGTTTTGATTCAAAATTTCCTCCCCTGTCCTGTAGCAGTTGGACTATCTGCTCTCTTTTGGACTGTACACCTGTGTGGAGTTTCTACCCTGTTCTTACCTGTTCATAAAACTGCTCCATGTCTCTTGATTGGAATGATAAACAGACCTTGGTTTATGTGGGTCTGCAACACCTGCAGATAAACATGCGAGCTGGAGTAAAATACACCTGGTGATGAGTCAGCAAAACATGTGATGCATTACTGCATCTTAAGACAGCATGCAAATACTTACAGTTTTACACCTGAATTAACACAATAAAATTTGTTGAGATTTCTGTGTGAGTCTATGCATGCAATGTACGGGAAAGTAAGAGTGAAAGAAAGGGTTGCTTTGAAAGGGCATCCTTTACTAAAAATCTAGAGCTGCCGCAAATTCGGCACTCATTATTTTCACATGCAAATAAGCTTTACGGTAAACTCTTCATTGTTGCCAAACTTCTGGCAAACATTTGCATGTGAAAATAAAGAGTGGCAAATTTAGGTCAAGTTTGCATCAAATTTGCCAATACTTGCAAATGGGCTTTGTTGCAAACTTGCAGCAAATTGTCCATTGTTGCCAAAGGTTTGTTGGAGGTTCACCACCACCGGCGAAGAGCTGCAAACTTATGGCAAACATTTGCGGTGAATCAAAAGCTCATTTGCATGTGAATAACGAGCGGCAAATTTGCTGCAAATCTGCGGCAAGTTTGTGGCTAGTTTAGATTTTTTGTAATAATGCTGAGATACATTTAATGCTAACAAAACTAAGTCCAGCAAATCACCTTACCAGGCTAGTTTAACTTTTTTCAAGTAGAGATATCAACCAAAACATGAAATTAGCATAAAGTTGACGCATTTGTTTGCAGGAAACTCTTGCTAACCCATGATAATTTTGATATTAGCATGAGGTGTAAGCATTGACCAAGAGTGCTAACCTACAAAAAACATCACAAAACAAAAAAACCTTCCCCTTAGGGTAGGACATGGAGGTAATACTACAGATCAATCATAATACCCCTTACTTGGGTAGAGGTTGGCATAGCATTTAGCCTAACTATGGTAGTTTATAGAGATTCAGGAAATTACAATGTTTTATAATACCTGGAGAGAGCTATCCAACATTTCCATTCATCTCAAAGGCAATTGTTCGGCTAGTGTATTCCATCTTTGCTAATGGGCACTCTTTTGGTTTGCATGAACAGTTAGTGCCTACTGGTAGATGTTGCAACTACACCATTCTGGGGCAAAAAGCATATTGACAGCCATTAAACTTTAGCTGTGTATTCTCACAAAATGCGCTAGCTGACCAACTAGCATTTAGGTGAATGGCAATGCTAACAGATAGCTCTCTCCAGGTAGACCTCCTTTGTAGCTTGCTACTGTTTGAAAAGTTTAATGTTTTCCCATACTATTTTTTATTTTATTTTTTTTAAACTTAGACAGTAGGCTATAAAATGCACATTGCGTATTGTGCAATATGCTAGTATTCCATACTGAAAAAAACCTGAGTCTGCTGGAGAAGACAGCCATCCAAAACAAAGTTTTGTAGCTTCTATGGTACCTTGGATTCTGTATTAATGTGATGGTTCACCCAAAAATGAAAATCCTGTCATAATTAATTTACCGGCCCTCATGTTGTCATACAACTTTTGAACAACATGGGTGTGAGTAAATGATGACAGAATTTTCATTTTTGGGTGAACTATCCCTTTAAACTGACGGGGGAAAACAATAGTCTTTGTTCACCACAGTATTTTCCTGTGAATCAGAGTAAATGAGAAAAAAAAGAGGCTAATATGTTTAAGGGTGACCCAGTTTGAGTGGCCCAATGGGGTTCGCTAGGGCCCATCTGCGAGTCATTAGACCCGGACAGTCCTGAGCCAACCGGCAATTCCTTTAATCCAGACCAGAGGCGGTCCAAGGGCCTCGGTCGGATACTTCAAATGTTTCAAATTCGGCAAACTGACAAACCCTTCCCACAGAGGCTTTTCAACAATAAACCGCCAGTCACTCGAGTGAAAAACGGAGAAGGATTCTTCTTCCATGTGGGGCAAAACTGCACACAGTGGAAGTCACTGCATGAATGAAGCTTCTTAAAGGAATATTTCAATCAATTTTTTTTATTCTGTCTTCATTTAGTCACCTTCTTTTTGTTCCCGTATGACTTTTGTTATCCTGTGAAACACAAAAGATGTTAGCCACAATGTTAGGGACTGACAGATTCAGTCACCATTCACTTTCATTGTATAGAAGGAAAAAAGCTATACTAATTTTGGAACACAGATTTGTCTTGTTTTCTGGGTGAGGTGTGAGTCTGTTTCCCATGCTGTTGTGTGTTGATGTTGGAGGTGTTTGACACCTCACATGATAAAGAGCCCACCTGAGTAAATGGGTGTTGAGCGGTTTACAAGCCGCCCTGATTTATTGACTGTTTCCCATCGAGGATGAACAGTCTGATCTTCAGACCCACTCATCAGCTGTTCTGTGCACATAATATAACATCTCAGGACATATATGTATGCGTGTGTGTGTGTCTATTGAGTGGGAAACCCAAACTCCGCAATGAACACTGTCTATGGTTGTCATGGCAAAGTGACAGCCATGTACATTGCAAGAGATTGGTGAGGTCAGGAGATCAAAATACCATGTTACAAAAACACACATTAATCATTGTGCATGCTATCAAACTAACAGGCAGAAAAGCACTTTCACATGTGGCACTGAGACAGAAAACAAGCCTGTTTTCAAGTGTACATACATCATGTTTACATTATTTTATCCTAAAACAAATTTATTGACTGACAAGCAGTATGTTGAAAATGATTTAACTTTGTACACTGCAAAAGTTGAACATCAAGATCAAGATTTTAGGTTAAATACACATATATACTGTATATATAAAGGAAAGTATATACTTTAGGTCCTGTGACTGGTCACCATTTCTTTCAAAGTTTTCACAATTTTGCAACTTTTTGCCTTCTCTAGTCTATTTTAAATTATCCTGCAGCGTGACAAATGGATTTTTAAAAGTATAAATGGGTGTTTCTTCAACTTCGGGCACTTTTAGCACTGTGGACTTCTAGAAAGTAAAGTTGTCACGGTCCTGTCACCTTGTCAGGTTGGGTTTTTCTTTGACGGGACCGTGACATCATTGCCCCATGTTCTGTCTTGTGTTTCGTGTCCTTTCTCTGTGTGAGTGCACGGGTCTGGTTGTGAGTTACAGCCATGCGCGAGTTACTGCCATGCACTATCCGGTGATGTCACGGTCCTGTCAACTTGTCAGGTTGGGTTTTTGTCTGACAGGACCATGGCATCATCATTCCCTGTCTGTCTTGTGTTTTGTGTATGTTTTTTGTGTGAGCACACAGGTTCGGTTGTGAGTTACCGCCGTGCACTCTTCGGTCTGTCTTGTTCGTGTCCAGGGCATGGTGTCTGGATCCTTACTTCCTGTCTGGTTCGGTTTTGGTCAGTGTTGGGATCTGGACACTCATGCTCCATATTCTGTTTGTTATGTTCCAAGCGTGTTGACTTTTTCGCCCTCATATGTTTTAGGTGCCGTTGGCACATGGAATCAGCGTTTCCATGGGAACCCTGATTGTTTCCATGGGAACCCTGATTGTTTCTATGGGAACGCTTATCATGCTAACTTTCAGCTGGTGAGCGGCACCTGTCCCTTGTTTGTTTCTGCCTATTTTAATCCCCTCATGTGTCATGTCCTTTGCTGGTTTGTTGAATGTAGTTAAATGTAGTTCAGTGTTGACAATGTAGTTCGTTGTGAATGTGGTCTATAATGACTGTTATGCGTACCATTATAGAAAGCTGTTTGGTGTTAAGTAACTTATTTCACTCTCTCTGCCTAGTTGGTCCTGTCTTGTGTATCTGTTGGTTGCCCGCCTCTGCCCGCGTGTTGGGTGTGTGGTTGCCTTCCAGGTTGCTGTGTGTCAGCTAAGCTTCAACGGAGGATAGCATGAATCTATTCCTGACTTACACAACAGAGACTATTATTATTTGTTGTTAATAAATCTTTTTAATAGCCAAAAATGATGTTACTAATTACTTGAGTAAGAGTAAAAAAGTATCCAATTAAAAGAATACTCAAGTAGTGAATAACTAGTTACTTTCATATGTAACATAATGGACATTTGATTTCCAATATTCCATTAAATAATACACATTTAATATGTATTACAGAATAATAATAAAAATCATCATCATAACAATTTAATAATAATAATAATTATTGGAAATCCTTTCATCACTCACTCTCATGTTGTTCCAAACCTGTATGACTTCCTTTCTTCAATGCAACAATTAAGATGACAGACAGAATCTTAGCCTTATAGTCACCATTTACTTTCACTGCATGTTTTTTCCTCCATATTTTAAAAGGGAATGGTGACTAAGACTGTCAGTCTCTAACATTCTGTCTAACATGTTTTGGGTTCCACAAAATACAGAAAGTCACACATGTTTTGAACAACATGGGGGTGGGGAAATGATGACAGAACATAAATTTATGGCTGAGCTATCATTTTAAGGATGCTTGTCAGATTTGGACGAATCTGTCAATTAGAAGAGAAGTTTGGAAACCAGTTTCTAGTAATTATTATGGTGAAAAATGTGAACAAATATTCCACAGGACCAATCATATATAATGCTGAACAAAAAGAAGCAAGATCATGCTTTTATTAATGGCTACCTTTGCTATTTCACAGCTTTTTAAAGTCCTGAATGGATTCTTAGTTTAGTTACAGTATTTTCAGTGTAGAAAGAATTTTGTAGAGTAAAGGTAAACTTCACTTTATCTCTGTATTTGGAACCATGTTAGGCTTATTTAAGCTTAGAGTTTGTTCTCTGTTGTCCATGAGAAAAACACGCCGCATCTGTCAAACGCAAAGTTGCTGTGCAGTGTGCACGTGCAGCGATCGGCAGAGCAAAAGGCATTTACACGTAATGTGGATGGATTTATAGAGTAGACACTGATATATTTCAGCACTGATATAAAAATGTATACTTAGAAACTGAGGTCATAAGAGCCCTTAGTTACAGAATCACCCTGAAAATGACCATCACCACAACACAGACAAGCTCACATTATCACAATTGCCAAAACTCACTGCAACGTGTTTACTTAAGTTGGAGCTGCAATTCTAATCTTGAAATATCTACTCGTCTTAGTGTAAAATGGAGGCATTGCATGAAGAAAGTGTTTGTTTGGCGCACTTGCTGCAGTGGTTATGAAATCGACTCGAGTGAAGTAAAAAAGTCCCATTCAAAAAAATCTCAATAAATTACACATTTATTAAAACGAAAGGAACGTCGTCCATTACATCAGAAATTTACTTGAGTAAGAGTAAAAAGTACCCACTATTAAACCTACTCTGAATACATTTTCTCCAAAAATGTACTCAAATAAATGTAACAGAGTAAATGTAGCATGTTACTACCCACCTCTGATCCTAAATAGAAATTAAATAGTATTTTCATAGTTTTCGCATCATTTGGCAAAATTATAGCTTGATTGGAAATTATGTGCATTAAATATTACACTGCTCACAGGTGGTATTAACCTTGAATTTTCTTTGTTTTCTTCAAATATCACTTGTCTCATATTTCATCTCAAGCATGCTCTTCACTGACACTTTTGTCCACTTGGTCAACAAGTACACTAACTTTTGAAAAAACTTTATTAGGGTCTAAATTGTTTGCTGTGGTGGAAATGAGGCCACAACTTGACAGGCATAATGATTGAAAAATTGATAGAAATCAGTTTCACACAATAGATATTAAAATGGTTTATGTTTATTTCACTCTTTGTTTAGATTCTTATAGTTTTAATATTCTATATTTTAATAATAGATTTTCATAGTTTCATATTGAATGTCTGAGTCTGGGACAAGGCTAAAGCAGTACATTTTGTAGATGAAATACATGAACAAAATACCCCAAATAAACGATGAAGTCCTGGTAAATGTCAGTCCATTTTAATGTGACTTTCATAAAACAAAAACTAATTTTTTTTTTAATTTTTTTTTTATTTGTAATAAAAATCAACCCCTGGGACATTAAAATTGCCATAAGTTGGAGAAGCACCTAAATATTCCATGAAGTCTCAAAAATTATTATGAGGTCATAAAAGCTGCATGTATAATAATTATAAAGAATACAAAATTAAAAATGCAAAGAAAAGTTTCTAATGGTTTTAGATGAAATAAAGCATGTCACACCACAGGACACTGCTGAAACTGCTTTCGATTTTGTATCATCTACCTTTTTACACATATTTTTTGTGGGTCAGGTTTTGCCTACATAGTAAGGATCAAATGTCCCCACATGGATAGTAAAACCTAAAATTATGTACATTGTGGGCACCACAATGTGCTGAGCTTAATACTAAACAATGTCATGAAAAAAATTTAAACATTCAAAAAAAATAAATAAATAAATAAATAAAAAAAAAAAAATAAATAAATTCTGTGAGGATTTGGTTTAGAAAAAGGGGATAGAAAATATAATTAGCTCAGCAGCTCAGCTGTGTGTGTGTGTGTGTGTGATCTGCGGTAAATGACTGGAGCTGATGTCTCTAATCTGGACATGTAAGTGTGTGGTTCAGGCATCTCTCCCTTTACCCACAATTCCTCGGCTCCACTTCCCTTGACGTCACAGCTGAAGAAAGTGGTACCACTCGTGGTCAGTGTGGAAGAAGAACTGCTCCAAAACGACTCAGGGAATTTTAATGATGGACTCTAGACCGCTGCAGAGAGAGAATCACTCTAGGGTTTGGACAGCCCTGTCGGAACCAAGCAATTATCTATGTCACTGACAGGGTACATAAAACTATAAGTGTATGGACCTTTAGAGACTGTTTCTCTGTGGAGTTGATTTAGTGGCCAAATCTCTCCATCTGGAAGCAAGATCATGACATACAGCACAAATGACAGGCTACAAACATCCCAAAGTGATCAATTATCAAAGGCTATGTTCACAAACCAGCAGAATGTGGTTGTCAATTCTTTTTTAAGGCCAAAACATATTTTACAAGTACGTAAAAAAACATTTCTAGTTACGCAAGCTCTATTTCATGCGCTGTTGCGTTCCAAAATGTGTCAGACTGCAATTCATAACACAACACAAGTACAAGTTACATTCTCAGCGTTGCCACAAGGGACATTAGTGCTATAGCGGGCATTAGTGTGAACTGTCCACTTCTATGTTGAGTTTTCTATTTAAAGTCAACTACTGTCACGGAGGAGCAACAGTTTGAAGAGAATGTTGCTTGAGCAAGTTCACCACCTTGTATACTGAGGTTTGTTATCATCACGGTAACTCAAGAATGGACGCTGGCATGTTCAACCAGACCGTGCGTTGGCCAAGTGCTAGCATCCGCATACTTGCGTAAAGTATGTTACTGGCCTTAACCTGGTGCAGTAAATATAGAAATACAAAAAATAGACATCATAAAAAAAAACACATTTTCTAAAGAGTATGTGCGCTAACTGCTCAGGTTGGCTGTCAGCTCCACTAATTTTCCATTCTTACCAGGAAATTAATGTTGGCTTTGGTTTAAGTGGACGGCTGGTTTCATTCATTACTCTTGGAGTTTGTTTGTCTTAACTGCCCATTATTAGGACAGCGAACTTCCGAGCCTGTGCTGGAATGACTACCACATGTTTGTGCTTTGAAACCCCAGCTAAAACAAAAGAATAAAAATTCTGCACACAATTCCCATGAGGAGCCGTGCGGGAAGTGGACGCTCCACCAATACATTTGCGGATCATATGGAAGTACGCATATAGAAAGTCATATGGGTTTGTAGTGACGTAAAGTCAAGTAAATGATGAAAGAATTTTCATTGTTGGGTAAAATGTCCCTTTAAAGTATAGCACTGGCACTGATATGCCAATCTGAGCTACTAGAATCTGCAGCCTGGGGCATCAGGGTTTGAAAAAACCTAATCTGATGTTATCTGGTGGCAGTGAATACCAGTAATGCAATGAAGATGAGATGAGATATCAACACACACATACCTTTACACACACACTTGAAATAAAAGCACTTGTGGGCTGCAGCTTGCAGTGTCTCATCTCTTAGAAACTGCCGGGTGTGTCTGTGGACATGCCAGTCATTCCTGGTCGCAATAAAAAAAAAAAGTCAAAGTGAATGAGGGTCTGTGTGGGTGGACTTGCATGTGAATGTGTATGTGTTTTATGATATGGTCTGATGAGTGAATCCTTGATGGACTGAAAAGAGGAGGAACTGGCAGCTGTGCTGTTAACAAGACTGACTCAGATAAACAGATGTCAGCTTCATTAGTTCAGCAGATTTTCATGCCCCTCCCATCAGAGACATTTACAATACTGTGTAAAATATCAGCATCTCTCTGGCCTGCCAAATAAAAGGTGTACATGCATAAAATCCTGTCACAGATTTTCTTAGAGGTAAAAAGTAATGGAATAAGTCACAAGAGACTGAGCATTACAGTAATTTTACCAGGGTTAAGGGGTGTTGTAAAGCCATGTGCACACTGTACGATTTTTATGATCCAATATGATTGTTGCTTGTCAGACTGTAAGATATTATCCCAGTGAGGTCTTGTGGAAAAAAACATTGCACACTGTATGATATTATGTCATGATATGTATTGACTGTAAATACACATCATAGCCAAAACCTTTTTTCCAATTGTTCCAATTGTCAGCACTGACTGGGTGTTCTATCTGATCTATAACACAAAATTTATACCACAGATTTGGACCTGTGGAAACCAGGAAGTAATCACGTTCACATAATCAATGATGAACGCGACTCTAAAGTTGCCTTTTACATTTTTACACCACTGGCAGTAAGGTTTAAGGTTGGGGTTTGGGTTAGAGCATATGGTTAATAAAATATGCATTCCTCTTCACTGTATAAACCAATCAGATGCACAGGTAGCTGTTTAAAAATACAGGCTATTATTACCTGCCGCACATTCCCCAGTGCCTTCAGTCGTCCAGCTTACAGGGTCATCATCCAGGAGCCACCGATTACAGATGTTTCGCCCCATTAATCACAGAACACCTCCTGGTGGTGGGGTAGCGGTCAGGGACATCTCCCTGCCACCCCCAACAGCTGGACACCAGATCTTTTCCATAGCTTCTAGTTCCTGCATCCCCATTAAGACATTCCTCCTTTACAGGTCATACCATGCAGCCAGAGTTTGATACCCCCCCCACACACACACACACACTTTAATTAGCACTCCTACCCAACATCCAAGGCCGCTCCTCAATCAGAAAAGACAAGTTATCAGACTACGCCTACCACCTCTCTTAACCACCCTATTCTTAAACCAATCCCCCGCGAGACAGCGTCAGCCACCCCACCATCGCCTAGTTTGGCATGGATTCCCTAATCCCTCTCCAGAACCCCCCCGGATAAGAATCGAGCAGTCAGCCGAAATAATTCCACCCCACCCTTTTACCTCTCCCACATACTACCTCACCACATATCACAAATGTTCCCTATTCCTGCTTTCTCGCTTCTGCACACCCCGCTTTCCATTCTTCCTTCTAAACCATAGCCAGAAGCTTTCTTTCTCAGCTTACTCTGCCATTTCCTTCAGAGATTTCTTCAACTCTGATTCAATGACACCAACTCTTTAAATAGATGCTGCACAGAACTTCCCATAAATCCTCAACACCCGACCTCCACAGGGTAAGATGCAGCCCTCCATCCATTTCCCCTGCACTCTGCAGCCAGAATCAGCATATTTTAGCTTCTTCCTCCCACAGGCTGCCTCTAGTCCCTCTTACAATGGGACGGTAAGCTCAATCATGATGACTTTTCTAGCTGATGCCGACCATAACACTATGTCCAGCCTCAAGGAGGTAATGGCGACCTCTGCAGGAAATTTCACATGCTGGGCAAGGTCGACTTCCACTGACCAATCACTTGCAGGTGCCAGGATTAATCTTGCCTCCCTCCGTGCAGTGCATTGTGAGGCACCTCCCTTTTTAACAAACTCAATAAACTTCCACAGTGGAGCATGGCAGCCTTTGTTTGCCTTTACACACCTCTAGGAACTCCGCCAGCTTTCGCAGGACCTGATCATGCCACCACCTGTACCGTACTTTTGCCAAGGCAGTCTTTCACCCAGTCAACATGTGCTGCAGATTTGCTCTTGGGCCCTCACAGAGGGGACATCTCTCCTTTTTGCCATACCACAAAGACAAATTTCCAGGGCTTGGAAGAGTATCATAGGTGGATCTTATTGTAAAACTATGCTAGGCCATCCTAAAACTCAATCAGATGTACCCTCTAAAACTGTCCAGTGCTTAAATCGGATACCCTTCCTCTTCTGTTTGAACCTGGGCTTGACTAGCCCTCACAGATTGGTTCGTCGATTCCCTTAGTTCTGTGAACAGCCTGGTTTCTCCAGCTCATAGTCCAGGGTAATGGACTTTAGTGGCAGTTGTAGGGCAATTCTTCCAAACAATGCTACTGAAAGACAACATGACTTCCTGATGTAACAAGTTCAAATACGACAGTGGTATTCAATTAACATTGTAAGAGGTCCAGTTTCTAAATTTTCTTCCCAGTAAAGTCATAACTTGCAGTCAACTTAACTTAGCTGTCAATATATCTATAATTCAACAGTTATTTTTTTTTCAATAATTTATTTGTATAGTACTTTTCAAGAACAAATTGTTCCCGAGCAGCTTCACAGAGGAAGAAAATGGTGTCTCCCCAGTGAGCAAGCTAAAGGTGAATAGTCTGTAGCAAGGAAACACATCCTAGATAAATAATAATAGGCTAGTGGTGATGATGATGTAAACTCACTCTTTTCATAAAGAGGCAATAGCATAATATTAGATTACCACGCATTTCCTTTCACATAAGTGTTAACAATCACATTGACTGGCTGAATGTCAATATGCAAGTGAACATATGTGACTGGGAAAACAAAAGTAGCTGACTGTAAACGTGTCTCCACATGATGCCGTTATCATGAGCATGTGACAACACACGTTTTCTATCCGCAGTGCAGGAAAATCAAAAAGCCACAGATGAACGGATTCATTGTTTCCCGTGATTATAATTCCGGTCTGTGAAACATCTTGGTTACGCGTGTAACCTCAGTTCCCTGAGACGAGGAGAACAAAACATTGCGTCACTAAGCTGACCCATATGGGGAGTGTCCATGTACACAACCTAGTCGAAACCTTTCTACAATAATGCCAGGATTGGCTATGGTGTTTATGCCCGCCATTTTAGGCGCAAAGCTGTCCGGTATAAAAGCGTGCGCACAAACACCATTCCTCAGAATTTTCTGACTGAGGGACAAAGTGCATATCGCTCGTACCTCAAAGAACTCTGAGACTTGTAGTGCGGCTGCTTACACAATGTCTCGTTCCCCTCGTCTCAGGGAACCAAGGTTACATACGTAACCGAGACGTTACCCTTACAACACAGTACACTTGACATTGCATCACTAAGCTGACGCATATGGGGAACAGAGTCCCATCAAAACCCACTACATGACATAACCTTCCAGAGAGGAAACATGATGTCGCAGTCCCGTGGGACGGTGACCAACATGAGTATGCAGTAAATGAATGACCCTCATAGTGGACCAGGAGGGGAACACTCAGAATAGAAATATTAACTATAATCATATAGTATGAATTAACCCCTTCACAAACCCAGTTGGGAAGGAAGTTTATTTGCAATGAAAGTGCCAGTGACTTTTATGAAATACAACAGTCTGAATGCAGGCAGTTGTGTAAAAGTCAGGGAGCCCATAATTAAAAGGAGGGGAATAAGTATATATTCGGCCAACGAAATAGCAAGCGCTGTTGACAGAGATGACTTGCTATGAGAGAGACGTTACATTTAGGTTGTAAAACTGTGCAAATGTGTTTTGAGAAGACCATCCTGCTGCAAAACATATGTCTTGTAAGGACACACCGTTCGTCCATGCCCATGAAGAGGCCATGCCTCTAGTTGAGTGTACTTTAGCACCAGTTGGGAAATTCGCACCCTACAGTTTGTAAGCCAGAGTGATTGTATCAATGATCCAGTGAGAAAGTCTTTGCTTGGAAATGGATATTCCTTTTGTGCGACCTCCATAGCACACAAACAGCTGGTCAGACAGTCTGAACTAGCTTATGCGCACAACGCATATGTGTAGCGCTTGCAATTAATGAACACATTCTATTTCAGTGTGTAAAGGCGTCTCGTGGGTGGTGCTCTAGCCTGTAAAATGGTGTTCATAACTGACTGAGCCAATTCTGGCCCGTCCGCTGTGCTCCGTTCAAAGGTCACATATGTAGGCTTCACAGCTCTTGCTGGGGATTCCATATTGTGCCTTGTTTGAGAGAGAGAGTCTTTCTTCAGTGGTATTTCCCATGGAAGCCTGTTTTGTATTTCTACCATCTCCAGAAACCAGGACTGATTGGGCCATTTCGGCGCAATTAACAGGACTGTTTCCATGTCCACTCGGACTTTGCTGATGACATAATGAAGGAAGCGCACCGTGGAAAACGCATACTTGTGTTTCACCGGCCATAGCATCCTGGCGTTGTGTTGTGTTGTCCGAACGAATCTGAATGTGGTGATTCACAATGTCAGAATGAAAAGCTCTCAAAGCTAGAAAGACAGCCAGTAACTCTAGGCGGTTGACATGTCATGCCCGTTTCGCACATGTCCAGGTGTCGAAAGTCATGTGTCCATCACACAACGTGCCCCAACCTGTGTTGGATGCATTTGTGGTCAGCACTTTCCATCAGAAAATTTGACCCAGTATAACACCCTGTTGGTAGGAGGCCAGCGCTGTCCATGGTGCTAGAGCAGCCAGACAGTGGCGAGTCACCGCAATGAAGGCACAATGTGGAACATCGCTTGAGTCAGTACTGAAGATGTCTCATATGTAACAGACCTAACGGTATGACGGCGGATGCTGGCACCATAAAACACAGCATTCTCTGAAATTACTTCAGTGGTAATGTTTTTCCAGTTTGAACTGAGACAGACACTGAAGAATGGTCTGTACGTGCTCATTTGTGAGGTGCGCACGCATGCTCACGGAGTCAAGACGAACTCCTAAAAAGGAGATTTACTGTCTGGTAAAGTGCTTTTCACCCAGTTGACATTAGACCAGATTTTCCATTGGCAAAGCAGCAAGTCTCTGTGCTCACTCAGTAGTGCCTCTGATTGGCTAGTAATAACCAATCGCCAAGGTAATTCATAACAAGCACACGGTTTATATTCAATGGGGTGAGTGCCACATCGATACATTTCAATGGGGCAAACGCTGCATCGATACATTTTGTGAACGTGCGGGGAGCCAGAGACAGACTGAAATGAAGAAATTTAAATTGATATGCAGTTCCCTCTAATGTGAATCTAAAAAGCCATCCTTAATGCGGTGCAATTGGTATATGAAATACGAGTCCTTCAGATCTATTGACGTAAACCAGTCCTGAGGACGGATGTGAGATAAGATCTGTTTCTGAGTTAACATTTTGATTTGCTTATTAATTCAACTGAAACAACCTCTATCATGTTCTTTGTGAGAAGATTATGTATTTCGGCTCGTAACACCGCCGCATCTTCGGACGGAACCGTGGAAGACAGAACACCATTGAAACGGGGCGAATCTGGATCGTATAATTATGTCAACCAGTCGGAAATGCCGTAAGGGCTCACCATGCATCTGCGTAATGGGACAGAGGGCAATTTGGTTTGTTCATTGTATGATATAATGCGCCGCTCATCATTAGGAAGCGGTTGTGCATAATGTGTGGGCTTTGAAGTGGAAAAGAGCTCTTTCTTGAAAAAGTGTGAGCGTCTCATGCATGTACAATGAGCCCTGTACTCTTTTTGCAATCTTTGTATGTTCATTACATGATATAATGCGCCACTCACCATTGGGAAGCGGTTGTGCATAATGTGTGGGCCTTGAAGTGGGAAAGCTCTTTATTGAAAAAGCATTGTGTGTCAGGAGTGCTTTTGCTTTTGACAGACTGCCCTCACTGCGAGGGAATGAGTCTCAAGACGCTTCGCTCGCGAATCGCCCTTGTTCTGAGAGATGATTCAGCCTCCCGCACCCTCCCGCCCGCCTTTTCTGTGACTCCCGAGGGATCACACAAGGAGGCACGGCGGGGCCGTTGTGTAGAAGACTTTGTCAGTTCAAACCAGCCTGGCCATTCTCCGTTGACCTCTCTCATCAACAAGGCATTTCTGTCCACAGAACTGCCGCTCACTGGATGTTTTTTGTTTTTGGCACTATTCGGTTCAGTTCAGTTACAGAAATACTCAAACCAGCATATCTGGCACCAACAATCATGCCACGGTCCAAATCGCTGAGATCACATTTTTTCCCCATTCTGATGGTTGATGTAAACATTAACTGAAGCTCCTGACCTGTATCTGCATTATTTTATGCACTGGATGTTTGCTGGAGCCAGACGGGCTGGTTTGAGTATTTCTGTAACTGCTGATCTCCTGGGATTTTCACACACAACAGTCTCTAGAATTTACTCAGAATGGTGCCAAAAACAAAAAACATCCAGTGAGTGGCAGTTCTGTGGATGGAAACGCCTTGTTGATGAGAGAGGTCAACAGAGAATGGCCAGACTGGTTCAAACTGACAGTCCATGGTAACTCAGATAACCGCTCTGTACAATTGTGGTGAGAAGAATAGCATTTCAGAATGCTATTCTGAGAGGTGGTTTGGCACTGTTTTGGCAGCACGAGGGGGACCTACACAATATTAGGCAGGTGGTTTTAATGTTGTGGCTGATCGGTGTATATATATATATATATATATATATATATATATATATATATATATATATATATATATATATATATATATACACAGTACATACTGTACATATACTGTATATGTAATCATTTGTTTTTAAATTAATCAAAAAGAGTTAAACAAAAGAGCTATTACATTTATGAAAATAAATCAACATTCACAAGAAGGCCAATCTAAGATGAATAGATGAAGTGAAATTATTTATATAATTACCATGATTAAATTAAAATTCTGTCTCTTGATGATGTCTGGTATCATTACTACCGAACAGGTCGATGTGCGGATATTTTGACCACGTCTCTCATGTCGACAGCTTCATAACCACCTGTTAAAAAAATAATGTAAATTTGTACTTTATTTTTTTATACTTGCATATTGTATTTAATGAAATGCTGAATTTATTACATTTCACCCCTAAGAACAGTATTTTACAGGAAGCACATAATGATCAAAGTTTTGATATGTTTCATTCTACTTTTTTTCTGCTGTTAGTATACTATCAAAGCCTTGTTTTCATTGACGTCAAATTAAATATGCCATCTATCCTGACTAAGGACCATTTTACAGTCAGCCCTTTACAGACAGAGGTGAATGTCACAAAATGTGATTTTAAATATATAAACAGATCTTTTAGCAATTTGTTTGCTTTCTGCTGCTATTGAAAATGTTAAAATGTAGATGGTTTGGCTGTATATATATATATAATTAACTGAATTGGGATGAATTATGATATTTTTATTTCCATTTAATTATGATATTTTTATTTCCATTTAGTCCAGGTGTTACTCTTTTGTTGTCAAATAGCTATGGGAGGCAGTTTATGCCGTAAAACAGATCTTTGCTCATGTGCAAACTGCTTTTCAGTGGCAGCGTCAGAAACATTCCTGCTTGGGGAGTGATAATCTCTCTTTTTATCTCTTTATCCATCAGAAAGGGTGAGTCGGGGAGCTGTTAAAGGTATCATATACAGTAGACATGGTTTGGCTTTGGTTTATGTGGGTCAGGTTATTTATATCTGGCAGGAAGTGACTCCCTGCTAGGTCTCTAAAAAACACATATTAAAGTGGCCCACTAAGAGACCCTTTCAGGACACTCAAGATGTGATGGTCAGAGAGGAGTCACAGAAGGTCTGCACTCTGTTTGGGTTTGTGGAGGAATAAATGTGCCAGGTGCCACAGTTAAAGGCTACAGAAACAATGATTCAGTCAGGACCCTGTCCTTCAGTCGGGGGGTTTGGGGTTCCCCCCCTGATTAGGAATACAGTCTGTGCTGTGCTGACTCAGAGTCAGCAGAGCCTTTTCATTTGAGTCATTCAAGTCAATTGAATAAAAGCAGTCTGCTCGGTTTGACAGAAATGGAGGAAAATAATTTGGGGAAGGGGTATCTAAAACAGAGGTACAGTACAACCACTGGTATACGGCTGCCGTTGGGGCCGTAGCTAGTGGAGTGAAAGGTGGAAATGATTCTAGGAGCCCACAGGTCCAGAAGGGCCCTACAACAAATTCTAAACTGTATTTTTTAATAGGAAAGGGGTCCAGAGCAATATACAGTCAGGGGACCAGAATACTTTGCTATGGCCCTGGCTGCCATTAAAAAAACAAAAAAAAAAAACACACTTTGTGCATTACTTGGGATTCGAACCCAGGGTTCCTCGCACTCAAATCTAAGGGCGTTTTCAGACCTGTAGCTCGTTTGATTTGTTCCAAAACAGGGGCTAACATTGTTAAAATGTTGTATTTACTTCTTGATTCGGTTCACTTTCACAAGTCAACATTTCAAAATGGACCAAAACCATGTTTTGATTATGTGTTACAGTGACCAGATGACCTACAGATTTCTTCTCCGCAGATACATCAGGTTTGTTCACGGTTTTTATAGGGATATTGCTTGGTTCATTGGTCCGCTGGGTCGGATTGCACTGTCACCACAAGCAAACCGCTCCAATGTTCATTTGCAATCGGACCAATTGTTTTGGTGCGAATCCGAGTGTGACTGATATTCATATATATAGATCTTATTCACGCTAGCACCATCTTTGATTTTTAATGTCAATGACAACGAGGCTGTGAGGGATTGACTTACCATCTCTTCAATGGCTTGAACGGTTTAAAGCTGGATAAAGCTCCTAGATTAGATCTGATTTTCCACAACTCATGTTGTCTGGAGTTCTTTGTAAACTGAATGTTCTTGGACAGATATTGTATCAGTGTTTTGTCTGCGGAATAATCCAAAAACACTTTAAACTGCAGTATACAGCCCACTGAAGAGATGGTAAGTCTATCCCTCACAGCCTCGTTGTCATTCCCATTAAAAATCAAAGATGGCGATTGCGTGAATAAGGTCTATACAGCCCAACAAATTTATCATGTATTCTGGGAACTTTGATTTATTGATGCATGTTATTTGCTTAAAAGTCAACATTGGTAGTACCGGTAGTGTGCATGATTTTCCAAGCAGGTGTCCATTTTTCAGGCTTAGCCTAATACTAATATCTCATCTTTAGTTCAGTTTTATCCCTACATTGGATGGACCGCAGAGATCAAATAATGTTGGCTTTATTTTGGTTCATTTAGCAGCCTGGTGGTGTGTACAGCACAATTTGGTGATTAGATCTAATTTTGTGCTGGCAGGCTAGTTATTCTGTAACCACAAATTTCTCTGTTTATTTTTCCAACACTCTCATGTGCTATTCCATTCTTGACAAGAGTTCTCTGACAAACACTGTTTGACTTTTGCAACCTTAACATTCAGTGAATAGAAAGGAGACTATTCTGTTTTACAACACCGACATCTGGTGGCTATAGAAGTAACAACTTTTCCTCCCCAACCCAAGTTCCCTTGGCTAACTTCAACCACAAAGATATACAGTGTTTTCCATAAAGGTGTACATGTGATTACAACCTCTATGGTGTAGCCTTCGCACCCATATGAATTTTGTTCTGGTCCTGTGAATTTAAGGGACATCCCCGGACCACAACAAGTGTTTATCTTACTTATCTTCTGTCTTGTGGCTCTGCAAGTTATTTATGCATTTCCTGCATGAAGCACTTCTGTTGTCGCTGGTGGTATAATGAGTGACGGATCTTTGATGATGGTCTAAAGGGAACAATTTCAGCTGATGAATAACAGGCAGACAGCTGCAGCAGGGTATATAATGAGATTGGGAGTGTGTGTTTTATCACGTAACTCATGTAACACTCGTACTGTGAATCAGTGGATCACAACTGATGGGTCATGACCCAAAAATGGGTTACAGGTCTGCGACCATTTCAGAAGAAAAAAAAAAACAATATTAAATGCAAGTAATAAAATGCAAATAAACTTGCAAATCTATATAGTATATATAGAAAATAAATGGCTTATTAATCTTAAATTGGAGGGGAAAACACTTCAGTGTACAGGTGAACTACTAAACTAGTAGAGAAGACACCAACTGTGATATTCAGGGAGAGCATGGAGGGGTTCAAAAGAACCTTAAGGAAAATTATCCCATACATATAGAAATAATCTGTCTTTAGGGTTCAGTTTGAGGAATGACACTCTTGTTTATAACATTGTGTGATGTCCTGAAAGGGCTAATTGTTTTGCCGTTTGAAAATTATTCACTCTGCCTTTGTGGACATCTAACTCTAGCCTGGTTATGTTTCTTGTTTTAAAAATGCAGCATAAAAATGCTTGTAATGTGTGCAGTTTGCTCAAGTGCCTTGATCACGCCACGGAAGGTAACAAAATGTAAATCGGACTTTTTATCTGATTTATTGCAACTTCATATTTCACAATTGCGTCTTTATATTTTACAATTTCATGTTTATCTCACAGTTGTGACTAGTCTGTATTGCAATAGCTACTTTATTAGGGCCCGAGCACCGATGGTGCGAGGACCCTATTGTTCTTCTAGGCGTATTATTTTACCCCCCCAAATGAATCACATTTTTGAGGGCCTAAACATTCTCAAAAACTCATGAAACTTTGTACACTTTGCACACATGAGGTGGCGAAAATTTACATCTGATATGGGTTTCAGAATTAGGTGTGGCAAATTAGGTGTGGCAAAATGGCTCGATAGCACCATCTACAAACTTTCAACGGTGTGCGCTTTACGCTACATTTCACCTACACGTACGAAAATCGGTACACATGTGTAACATGCCAAGACCTACAAAAAACCTCTTGGACCCATGCCCTAAACTCAACAGGAAGTCAGTCATTTTGAGTTTTTGCCATTTCCAGGCCTCATACTTTAACGAACTCCTCCTAGAAACTTCATCAGATCTACTTCATATTTGGTTATTCTAATCTAAAGGCCTTGGCGATGCTAAATTGCTAAGCTTTTGAGTTTTCACTGCACGGCGTGGCCGTGACAGTCTGAAAAATTTAGATGTTTCGCCATGAAACAGGAAGTTGTTATAACTCATACATACAATGTGCAATCTACCCCAAACATCACGTTTGATAATAGTCCCAGCCTGAATACATCTACGTGCCAATATTCAGTTATAGTCATAGCGCCACCTACTGGCAACAGCCAATTCCAGGTCTTGTACTTTAACAAACTCCTCCCAGAGATTTAATCAGATCAACATTATATTTAGTCAGTCTTAATCTAAAGGCTTTGGTGATGTTAAATTACGAAGCTTTTGAGTTTTCGTTGAAGGGCGTGTCCGTGGTGGCCTGACAATGTTCAATATGAAATGAGTCACATTTTTGAGGCCTAAACATGCTTGAAAACTCATGAAACTTTGCACACATCTCAAAAGTGGGGAAAATCTACATCTGATACTGGTTTTAGAATTAATTGTGGCAAAATTGCTCGATAGCGGCACCTACAAAATTTCAACGAAGCAGCCCTCACGACATGTTTCACCTATACGTAAGAAAATCGGTAGGCATATGTAACATGTCAACATGTACAAAAAAGTCTCTTAGAACCATATCCTAAACCCAACAGGAAGTCAGCCATTGTGATTTTTCTCTTAAATTTTTGCTCAGTTTTTGCCATTTCCAGGTCTCGTACTTTAATTAACTCCTCCTAGAGATTAAATCAGATCAACATCATATTCGGTCAGTCTAATCTAAAGGCCTTGGCAATGATAAATTGCTAAGCTTTTGAGTTTTCTTTGAACGGCATGTCCATAGCGGCCTGAAAAATGTCGATATTTTGCCATTTAACAGGAAGTTGTTGTAACTCAAACATCCAATGTCCAATCTGCCCAAAACTTCACATGTTTGATAACAGTCCCGGCCTGAACACTTCTATATGCCAATATTCAGTTATAGTCATAGCACCACCTACTGGCAACAGGAAATGACATGTTTTACATTGTGATACACTCTTAACAACATTTAAGTGCTACAAAATGCTTAAAAAAATCGGAGTGACATTCCCCTGGCACAGCAGCCCCAACGTGCACCAGGGTGCGAAGGCACGTTCATCGCTGCTTGCAGCTTTAATTGTAATTACGACTTTATATCTTGTAATTTCAAGTTTATATCTCACAATTGCGACTATCATAATTGTGAATATATCTCACAATATTACATTTATAACTCACAATTTCAACTTTTAGTGTAATTTTATTTCTTATAATTGCAATTTTACATTCATCGAGCACTTTATTAGGAACAATATGGTCCTAATGTAACAGGTATGAAAAGTGTATTTAATACACATGTTTTTCTTGTGTTAAGTGTAAACCTGATCCTGTCTATGTGTGTTTCCCCTTTAATCCTGTGGCATTCTGTGGTCAATATATTTCTTGTCTTAGCTCCTCCCCTTCCCTTTCTGATTTGTATGTGAATGGGAAAGGGATGTTCATGCTGAGCTGTGATTAACTTAATTTCATCTTTGCTTTAAAAATACATTTTATATGTATTTTTATTTTAATTCATGTTTATATCATGTTATTGTTGCCATATATATAATTAATTTCTTCTTTTGACTTGATTTAAGCTGTAATTTATTTTCTGACTGTTGAGTGAACTTGAATCCTCTCATTGCACCATTTTTATTTTACAGATATAAGGGCGAACTCACTCAGAGTTTTAAAGATTGTTTTATTTTCATTTCATCAGGTATGTTGTTTCTTTGTTGTCTTGTTCTCTTTGTTACATCATTTTGTTTAAATCTTTCTGGCCCTTTCTGATTTGTACGTGAATGGGAATGATTTGAGGGCGAACTCACTCACAATTAAAGTTTTTATTTTCATTTCATCAGAATAAACGGCGAGTCGACACAACAACTGATGCTGAGAGTCTCATTATTCCACCAAACACAATACAGAGACAATACCAGTTACACTGATAAAGTGCCCGATGGGTGGCCTGGGTAGCTCAGTGAGTAAAGATGCTGACTACCACACCTGGAGTCGTGAGTTCGAATCCAGGGTGTGCTGAGTGACTCCAGCCAGGTCTCCTAAGCAACCAAATTGGCCCGGTTGCTAGGGAGGGTAGAGTCACATGGGGTAACCTCCACGTGGTCGCTATAATGTGGTTCTTGCTCTTGGTGCGGTGCGTGGTGAGATGTCGCGCTATGTCTCCGCAGTAACGCGCTCAACAAGCCACGTGATAAGATGCGCGGATTGGCAGTCTCAGACATGGAGGCAACTGAGATTCATCCTCCGCCACCTGGATTAAGGTGAGTCACTACACCACCACAAGGATTTAAAGCGCACTGGGAATTGGGTATTCCAAATTGCGGAGAAATAAATAAATAAATAATGTGCCCATCTGTCTTTTGCTATTGTAGCCCATCTGTCTCAAGGTTCGACGTGTTGTGCATTCTGAGATGCTATTCTGCTCACTGCAATTGTACAGAGTGGTTATCTGAGTTACCGTAGCATTTCTTTCAGCTCATACCAGTCTAGCCATTCTCCATTGACCTCTCTCATCAACAAGACATTTCCATCCGCAGAACTGCCGCTCACTGGATGTTTTTTGTTTTTGGCACCATTCTGAGTAAACAGACTGTTGTGCGTGAAAATTCCTAGAGATCAGCAGTTACAGAAATACTCAAACCAGCCCGTCTGGCACCAACAATCATGCCACGTTCAAAATCATTGAGATCAAATTTTTTCCCCATACTGATAGTTGATGTGAACATTATCTGAAGCTCCTGACCCGTATCAGCATGATTTTATGCATTGCACTGTTGCCACATGATTGGCCGATTATATAATCGCATGAATACATAGGTGTACAGGTGTTCCTAATAAAGTGCTCAGTGAGTGTGTCACCTTTGCGACTTTATTTCTCGCAATCGCAAGTTTATAACTCACAGTTTCACCTATACCTTGCATTTGCAACTTTGTCATAATTACGACTTTATATATCACAATTTCAAGTTTATATCACACAACTGTGACTTTATATCTCGCAATTGTGACTAGCCTATATCTCGCATTTGCAACTTTTTTGTAATTGCAACTTCATATCACACAATTGCGAGTTTTTATCTTGTAATTGCGACTTCATTTTTTGCGATTTTTATATGTTGCAATTGTTACTTTATATCTTGCATTTGCAACTTCATCTTAATTGCAACTTTATTTCTTGCAATTTCGTGTTTATATCTCTCAATTTTTACTCATTGTAATTTCATTTCTTATAAATGTGAGTTTATATCCTGCAATTGCAACTTTATTTCTCGTAATTGTGACTTTATTTCTCACAATTTCACCTATATCTCGCATTTGCAACTTTGTTATAATTACGACTTTATATCTCACAATTTCAAGTTTATATCTCACAACTGCAACTTTATTTCTCGCAATTTTCGAGTTTATATCCCACAACTGTGACTTTATATTTTGCAATTGTGACTTTTTCACATTTGTGAGATATAAAGTTGCAACTGCAAGATATAAACCAACAATTACAAGAAATAAAGTTGCAATTATGAGAAATAAATTCAGAATTACCTTTTTTGACTGGATTCCAGATTCCAGATATACAGTAGAACCAAAAGTTTTTTGTTTTTTTACAGCCTGGTGCAATTGAATTTCTACAGATAACTTTTTATTCTGTAGTTTGTTTTATACCATGTACTGGTGATTTAAAGAACAAAGAAACCAAAACACTGATCTGAAGAAGCTATAATATAACATGAAGGACTTTTTTCAGTCTCCAAAGAACCCCAAAGGTATCAAATGAAGAAAAAAAAAAAAAAAGGTTCTTGATTAAAAATAGTGTCTTATTAAAAACCATTGTGGAGCCTCTATTTTTGAGAGTGTAGGTGCAAATAGATGTCTTACAGATGAAGACACTGATTCCATTTCTTAAAATCTTATAATTTTTAACATCAGAATTCACACACACTCACACACACACAAAAAAAAACAACAAAAAAAAAGTTTTTTTTTTTTTTGTTTTTACAATCACAGGTCAATAACCTGAAGTAGTTTAGTTTAAGAATAAATATAAAGAACTCTTAGATTAGTTAATGCTAATTAATAACTGGGTTAAGTGTAATAATGAGGTGTTAAGATGAATATCAAAGTGTCTTAAGAAAATAAGAAAACCACAGTCTATATACTAATGCTATTTTTGTCCATTTAGACATGGAAGGTGATAATGCACTTTAGTAGTCAACAGCTCTAGCAGTCATCTTAGTGCCAAATATTATAGCTAAACTAGATTACCAATATAATATTTTATGCACTTGCATCACCTTTACACAATGTAACATACTAATTATACCACCTTGTTTGGATTAGTATTTTTATTCCAAGGAATTTGTTGTGGAAAATGTTGTAAGAATATATTCAGAAAAGTCTGTAATTGCATACATAGAGTTGATGGGGTCTGACCATAAAATGCCCTGCTATGGTGACTCCAAAATACCAAGATGTCCTCCTTGCCGATGTTGCCACTTTATCACGTGAGGTCAGAGGGTGACGGTTCCCATGGCAACAGAGTCTACATTCAGAGTAACAATAATGCTCAGTGTTCCATTGTTCTTCTGTATGTCAGTCATTGCGATGTCACTGTAATGTCATACTGAACTGTTTGCCATTACCACTAGATCGGTTCTCGTTAAAGTTCCAAAAACAGCTTATTCCTCGAATATTGTCAGTAGGACATGAAAGATGTCTCTCCATCCGTAATTATTCAGATGTCTTCAAAAACAGTGACTGCAGATCTTTGATTCGAGAGAATCCAAACCTTTGTAGTTTCATGTGATCTGTTTGTAGTCCGCTAGTCTGGAGAATAAGAAAAGTGCTGTTAGTTTACGTCACAACAGGAGTAAATAGAGAATTTATTTGTCAGCCTGATCTCATGAATATTATCTGACTGTGGGGAAATTTTGGCAAAAAATCACATGGTTCCTTATAGCTGTGAGGTGAAATGTCCACTGTGTGGTGCTAAAAGTGAGTAAAATTTTCTCCCAAATAGAGAAAATTCTCTCATCATTTACTCACTCTCATACCATCCCAGATGTGTATGTCGTTCTTTCTTCAGCAGAACACAAACAAAGATTTTCATGAAAAATATCTCAGCTCTGTAGAGCCATACAATGCAAGTGAATGGGTGCCAACATTTTGAATCTCCAAAATGCATATAAATTTAGCATAAAATAAATCCATACGACGCCAGTGGTTTAATCGATTCCTTCTGAAGTGATATGATAGGTGTGGTAAGAAGCAGATCAATATTTAAGTCCATTTTAACCATATATTCTCCTCCCTGCCCAGTAGGGGGCAATATGCATGAAGAATGCGAATCACCTAAAACAAAATAAGAACTTAAATATTGAACTGTTTCTCACCCACACCTATACTTTTGCTTATGAAGATATGGATTTAATCACTGGAATCTTATGGGTTACTTTAATGCTATGTTTATGTGCAGTTTGGAGCTTCAAAATGTTGGCACCCATTCACTTGCATTGTGAGGACCAACAGAGCTGAAATATTTTTCTAAAAATCTTTGTTTGTGTTCTGCAGAAGAAAGAAAGTAATACACATCTGGGATGGCATGAGGGTGAGTACATGATGAGAGATGTTTCATTTTTGGGTGAACTATTCCTTTAAGGTTGATGCTCTGTAGAGTTTAAAATGAAGAAAACCAACCTCCCTACACTAAACCTAACCGATATTGTCATAAAAAGCAATTGTGAGATGAAAAATGCAATTGCATCCTTTTGTGGCACTTCTATGACACTCTCATGTGTCGACTTGCGTGCTCTTCAGGACTCATACCCCGGGCCTTTGCATCTCAAGTGCAACGCTCTATCAGTTGAGCTACCACTTGAACAATCAGTTGAAAAAGCTTGTAAATGTAATTGGTTATGAATGCAAATGTTAAAATGTATCACCTTACAAGTCAATTACTATAGTTAAAGTGTTCAGATGTCATAAGATAGCATTGTGTGTGGAATAGGGTGAAAAATTAGTGTTTATGAACTGATAATCTGCAGTTTTACTTGCGATTTGTGTGAAAGGACATGAAAGTAATTGTTGTTGTAGTGCCTCTAGTGTTCATTTGACCAGGAAACTGCCATGATATGTACAACAAGCCAAGTAAAAATCATTTAGTAAAATTGTAGGTATAGTACTATAATTCTATGAGACCAAAAAATAAATAAATATCAAAACATCCTCAGAATAAGCAAATTTGCATAAGATAATAAGACTTAAATCAAAAGAAAAAATTGCCAGTAAGAAAAATTTACTTCAAATAATATATTCTCTTACAACATTATTTTACACAATTTTGCTTCTCAAGTAAATTTATCTTGTTTTAACAATGTTTACTGTGGATATTTTCCTGGAAAACAAGACACAATTTCAGGACTTTATTTACAGTATTTATTTATTTTTTGCTGTGTATTGTTGGATTTTTAAGCCATTTCCTCATTGAATAGTCCCCAAAAATGTTGGTGATTTTAGTTTTTACTATCCATGATGTAGGTAAAACCCGACACACATTCTGTTTCCCTATAAAGTCTGAAAACAAGCTCTATTTGATCAGATAATCTATTTCCGCACAGTGAGCACCTGCTGTACAAAAGATGCTGTTCACACAATTGAAAGAAGCACAAAACACAAACAGAGGGTCACTCCGCTGTAAAGAGATCATAATCCAATCAGCCTTTAAGGAAAATTCTGGGTTATTTATAACTTAATGTCTGCAGGTCGCATCTGTAGAATGCTGTCGATTACCACAGAAAAATGGGTTACTTAAATGCTGTGTTTATGTGCAGTTTGGAGCTTCAAAATTTTGGCACCCATTGTATTGTATGGACCTACAGAGTTGAGATATTTCTCTAAAAATCTTCATTTGTGTTCTGCAGAAGAAAGAAGATCATACACATCTGGGATGCCAGGAAGGTGAGTAAATCATGAGGAAATTTTCATTTTTGGTTGAACTATCCCTTTAAGACAATTTAAAGACCACAAAGTTCCATTGTAAGTGCATTAGTATACATATGTTTTCTGTTCTTTTATGCAAACTTGAAATTACTTCCTTTTGCTATTACGAAATTGTTAGTGTAAATAACCCAGAATATTCCTTTAGTTGGAGTTTAATGACACAAAGAGGGCCTGTTCTATCGATATAGATTAAATGTAGTTGTAGACGTATGCTGAAGCTATTTAAAGGAAAGTCAGCACAAATAGTGTGATTTGATCTAGCTCAAAGTCTCTCTTGAAAGCATGTTGTGTTGTGCTGTGTAATCTAAATATAATACCGCAGTCTGTTTGTCTAGCATGCTGCTTCCTGATACACAGCCTTATTATGGGTAATCAGTCCAGTCATTATCGCCCTTGATCACGACTATTTTGCCGTGAGGTCTTTCATCATTCTTTTATAGAGATGAATAGACAACATACACTATTACCTCAAAGTTTTCATACTGTAGCTTTGAAAAACAAAGAAGAATATACAGTCGTGCTCAAGAATATCTCATATAATTGCTACTAAGTGCCTTAAACAAATCTCTTGGATATCTTTCAAAGATTCAATGCCATGAACCTCACAAAGTTTGACCAATCCTGTGACTAGATCTTTCTTAATGCCGAAACATACAGTATTCTACGCAAGTACGTGAACGTAGACGCATCTTGCTACCCAAGCTCGATTTCACGTGCCGTTGTGAAATGTGTCAGAGCACAATTCATAACTTAACGCAAGCACGCGCTGTATTCTCAGCATTGCCACAAGGGGCGCTACAGCAGATTTTATTTTTTCAGTCAACAACTGTCATGGCGGAGCAGCAATTAGAGGAGAGTCTTGACAAACAAGTTAGCTTATACAAACATATTTTTCTGTCGTCTTTTTAGCAAATACAAAAGCACACTCCTCAACTGCCAATATGTTGACTCCACCACATTTGGTTTCATGGCGCTTAAAAAACTCTTTCGCCCCCTTGTGGTCCAAGGTTTGTTACCGCCAGAGCAACGCACGAGCACACGTAATGTATGTACAACGGGACCACGCATTGGCGAAGCACTTGCATCTGCGTTTGCGTACTTGCGTGAAGTATGTTTGGGCCCTTATAGATCGCTATTCATAACACAACACAAATACATGTTGCATTATCAACATTGCCACGAGGGTGCTAGAGCGAAATTAGTGTGATCTGTCCGCTTCTAGTCAACAACTGTCATGGGGGCACAACAGTTTGAAGAGAATATTACTGAGCAAGTAAGTTATAGTCAATATATTGATAGCAGCTTACTTGAACAACAACACATCCAGTTTAATGGCACAGACTTTTGAAGGTAACTTCAAACCCTTGAGTACTGAGGTTTGCTACAACCCCAATAACGCAATAATGTACGTTTAGTATGTTCAACTGGACAGTGCATTGGCTGGTATGTTTCTGGCCTTAGAAGTGCTCCTTGTAGCAGTCTGGGAACTTGTAAACAACACATTCAAATTGAATCATAGTAAATTTGAGAAAGTTCTTGCCATTTTTGCCTGCAATACGCATCAGACAGTCAACCATGGTTGGTTTGTGGGTGTGGCGTCTGAAGCTTAAATATGCAAGTTTTTTTTCTCTCTCACCTTTTCGTGTTGATTTTGATTGGCTAGCAGCTACTGTGGTCAGATCAGCAGGAAGCCCCACATACACCCCTCCATAGTTCCTGCAGAACACATAGTTAGATCTTAAACACATTCTCTAAATGTCCATACTGCCTATTGTCAGTGAAAGAATCAAAAGAAAAAACAAACACATGATTGAACGTTTTAATTCTAGCAGAGGTTTTATGCATCTTTACAAAACATCTAGAGTTCTGGGACACTAGCCGCAAACTTGCCAGAAATTTGCCACTCATTACTTTAACATGCAAACGAGCTTGTGGTTCGCCCCAAATATTTGCCAGACGTTTGCAGCTCTTCACTGGTAGTGGTGGTGAACCTGCATCAAACCTTTGGCAATAATGGAAAATTTGCAGTAAGTTTGCCGCAAAGCTCATTTGCATGTAAAAATGATCAGTGGCGAATTTGCAGCAAGTTTGCATTAAATTTGCCTTGACCTCTTGATTTTTGTAAGGACATATTTTTGTGATTGCAGAAGAATTTCTGACCTTCGTTTCTCATCATCTGGTGATGGTTCTTCTGTCCTGAATCAAGAGAACAAAGATTCAGGCCTTATTCCTGTCTATTGTAACGTAAGATATTTCTACATGCATTCATTCTGTCTCTCTCACTCATGTGAAGGAAAATTTTTCCTACTCTTGCTCAAAGAGACAAATGTTCATATTAATTGCTTCATTCCACATTCAAAACCACCCATTTCTTTCATACTCTTTTTAAGTATATTTATAATTCATTTTCTTCAGAGGCATTTCAGAACATTCCAAAAAAGTGTTTACGTTGTTTATGTTATTCGTGTTTATGTTGTTTATGTTATTCCTGTTTATGTTGCGCTGTATTCAACCTATGATTAATTTATTCCACCTCTGCGGTCTATCATAGGAGAGAGCGTAACCGACAGTATTGGTCAACTAGCGTGTTACAACAGTGAGTCAACGTTTGGAGATACAATATAAATGAATGGGGAGAGCCTTAAACTGACGCCTACCTGTCGCAAAATTGTCAATGACCAGTGGCGGAGCTAGGGGGTGGCCAATTGACCCCATTGGCCACCCCACTCGCAATTGCCATTTTTGGGCAAAAGACTTAACATGTACTGCCCGAAAATTTCTGTGCCACCACAGAATGATCGCTGGCCCCTGCCCGGCCACCCCTGTGAAAAACTCCTGGCTCCGCCCCTGTCAGTGACTTCTCTTTTAAAACAGCAATTTTATCATAGTAAACTCCACACATAGTTCATTCCAAAAGGATTGTTTAGTGTAAAACATGTTGAAGATTCGCTGAAAGACAGTTTGGTTGAACTGGTTCCTCACAAAAGCAGTTTATTCAGCATACTGAAGCATCCCCTCCATAGACATCTGTTGAAAAAGAACGGCCTCTTGTCTCCTCGCCAGTGTACCACCATAGAATGTTTATGGGAACGCATGCGTTATGCTATTTTAGGCTAAGCTTGTAGGCTCCCCTATTAGAAGGGTTCTGGCCATATTCAGTTGGTCATGTGGCCAAATTCAGTTAGGTCATGTGATCTAAACATGGCACCACTCGTGAAAGTGTGAACAGCACCATATGTAAAATAAAGCAGCGTTTTCTCTTTGGCCACATCCACACTAATCAGTTTTCGTTTGAAAACTCAGTTTTCAGTTTCCTAACATCATCGTTTTCCAAATGATGCAAGAGCGCTCTGTTTTCGGTGGGGAAAATGCTGTTCCAGTGCGGATGAGAGGCATAAACATAGCGAAATCAATGCATTTCAAATGAAAATGTATTACGTGTCAAAGTGGTCTTTATCGTATGCGAGTAAACAGCATGTTAAACATATTTTTTGAAACTACTGTTACCATTTCTTTATGTTTAAAAGTTCAGCAATGAACAAAAATCACTGAGTGCACCATTAAATGTGATTTGGCTAACTTGCTCTAGAATTAGCCACTGAACTGACCCTTCGCTAAGCCTGGCATTAAAAGCATTTCTGAACAATCCTAATTTAGCAAATTTTGCCATATACCATATCTCTGACAAGCAGGTCCTTTTTTTCAACGCAAGCCTACTTGGATTAATGTGTGTTTGAGTATTTTTAATTTAATTTTTTTAAAACGTCATAGTGAGTGTGTTATGAGATGTTATTAGCAGTTCTGTTCACTTACACTAATGTTAGCAGGTGTGTAATCACCATCAAATGATGCTTGTCCCTTTTCAAGTGACGGATAAATGTTTGTCTTGATTCTGATTCACAGTCTCCACAGTTTTTAATTAAATTACTATGTAATTTTACAAATTCTATAACAAAAAATGTCATATGCAGTACAAATATGTTTTAAAAAGTCACTCTTGATTCCAGCCCTCATAATAATATTCTTAATTCCGTTCATGGGAATTTTTGCCAAAAACAGCAACGTTCACAGCAATCTCCCATTTGTTCCTATGAGTTCTGCAAAGCTTGTCAGAGCAGGCAATGGTAACCAAAGGGGGGCGGAGCTTAGCGAAGGGTCGATTAAACCACCCCCATTGCTTTAACCACACACCCTATCACCAAAAACATGCCAGACTGTTATGGAGTTATATATGTGCCACAATTCTGCATGCGCAAAATTATATTTTGAGCGCACAAAAATGTTCTGCACACGCAAGATGATATTTTGATCACACACAAAAAAAAAAAAAACGTATGCATGCGCAAGATGATATTTTCTTTGCACAAAAAATTGTCTGCACACGCAAGATGATATTTTGATCGCACAAAATAAATTCTGCACACGCAAGATTATATTTTGATCGCACAAAAAAATTTCCGCACACGCAAGATGATATTTTAATTGCACGAAACATTTTCTGCACACGCAAGATGATATTTTGAGCACACAAAAAGTTATTTTGCACACGCTTGTAAAGCAATGTATCTTCTTGCAAAGATAAATTCATTTTGAGCAAACAAAAATCAATTCTGCGCTTGAATAAAGTTTATTTGAATGTGAATTTGCTCAGAATTCTGACATTTTGCATGTAAAATACCTTTTTGCATGCTCAATATAAGTGCAGACATTTTTGTTTTAATTGTGGCAAAAATATAACTCCATCGCTTATCGGATGTCTGCAAACCCATGCAGGAGGCAGAGACCGCTTCTGATTGGTTAAAAAAGTGTGGGCCACTCCCACACTCGTTTTTTGCTGTTACAGAGACAGATGTGATTTCTCAGAACAACTATTTGAGTGATATCTATCAGGTAGTAGGGACAATTTGAGTGTAGTATTTTTAAAATTGCTTACCGCACCTCTAATGGCCTTTTATGACCAAATGAATGAATCACTATTTGACATTATAACAGACTTCTGCTGTCTTTCCCACCGAGCGGTCGTTTGACGTCTGGTGTCTTCGTCAGTAAACTAAATTGTTGGGTGTTTGGGGGATGGTGGTTTAATGATTTTTAATTGTTTAGCATTTGTTTTGGCCCTCAGGGGCCCCTGTGCAACACAAAAGCAGCTGAATGTTGAGCTGGAACAATCTGATTGATCCTCCCTCAGGATTGTGCCATAGTGAAATACGCCTGGCATACCACAGTGTGTGTGTGTGTTATTTTGCATATTTCACTGCTGCGTTGAACTGTACTTTATACCCCAGTTGTGCTAATCAATTCCACTCTGCGCTCTATATTGAGTTGTTATTCATTTCTCTCGGGTCAGTGGTGCAGGTTAGAGGTCATGAGATTCAATCTGTGGCTCGGATTCATGAATATGAATTTGGTATGTTTGGATTTGTAATAAATGAAATTTCTTACACATCGTTGGCAGCCGCCACCGGGCCTGAAATAGACAAAAGAGAAAATTATTTCATTTATTTTCAGTGTTAATTGAAAATGTTCCAGTGATTTGATTTTTAAATCTTCTAAAGAAATTGTGAGTGCTGCTTGCTCATGCAAAACCGGATGCCACAATGATAGGGTGTTGTGGATGGTTGCCAGGGTGTTGCCATGCAGATGCTAGGGTGCTTTGGGTGGTTGCTAAAGTGTTCTGGGTGGTTGATATGGGGTTGCTTACTGACCCAAGTCATAAAAGCCCACCCCCAAATCTCTATGATATTCTGGTCACTAGATATGGCTTAGGTCATTCCTGCAATACAAGTCCACCAAGCGAAAATCATAAGTCCAGTTTCTCAGAAAAATAATAGCATATTACTATTAAATACTATTTCGATTCAAATTCAGTCATATTCTGATCTCATTACCTCATCTTCTTCACATACTTCCCTGACATCTATTTCACTATCAATTAGATGACAAAAAGCTTCCGAAAATTGAAAATAATGGGCCCTTTTCACATTTGGTTCAATTCTCTTATTACAAATGTTCAGCTGTAAATGGATTTTTTTTTCACCCTTTAAGACACAAAACCACAGCAGTCGTTCACAATGAATATATATATATATATATGTTTTTTTTTTTTTAAATAAAGTTCCTTTTTCTTACCTCATTGGCAAATAGATTTTTCTGTTATAACATTTTGATAGAACATACTACATTTTTATAGATTTCTCTAACAGACAATACAAAATATCATATGCAGTTTTGCTTCTCTATTAAGTTTATCTTGTTTTAATGTTTAGATATTTTTACTGAAAAACAAGACAAAAATACAAAGAATTTGTTATTTATGTTTTTCTCAGTATTTTTGTAGTTTTCTAGTATAAATTTCTAAGTATGCTTGAAACAAGATAATTTACTTGAGAATTAAAATTACGTAAGATATTAAGAATTTATTCAGAGAATATATCTTGAATTTAGTGTTTTTCCTCAAAAAAGGTTGCATTTATTAACATTAGTTAACTACAATTCTTGTGAAAAAACAATGAACGATACTTTTACAGCACTTAATCTTGATGAATGTTAATTTCAACAAATACTTTTCTAATTTAAAGTTTTTTAAAAGTGCAAAAGTGCATTATGATGAACTAACAATGAACAATTGTATCTTTATAAATTAACTTTAACCAAAATTATAAAAAGTAAATATATTGTTTATTACTTAATGCGTTAACTAATGCTAATGAGTTCTAAAGTGTTACTTGTTTTTTCTTTATAGTAAGTATTAATCTATCAAAATTTTGTGATATATAATTGATATTACTTTATATAATATTTGCCAGTGGGGTAAGATATATTTTCTGAGTACAAGTCTTATCTTACACAATTATGCTTGTATCTTTTAAATGCATCTTGTTTTAAGTTTATTTTGAAATTTACTGGTAAACAAGAGTAAAAATACTGATGATTAAGAAAATCATTTTTGCAGTTTATGAGGTAAAAGAAAGAGCCCTATTTTAGACTAAAGCACAACCAGGAAAAAAATATATATTTCACTGGAGCTTTTTCTGTAAATGTTTTTTTTTTTTTTTGTGCCCAACTTGACATTTAATTCCTCAGAGGACACACTTGTACTCTTGCAATGTTGTACAGTTTTATTACAAATCTCATTGGAAAGAAAAATCACAAATGAGATCTTAATAACTTAATCGTTGTTCTTAGACGGCAATGACATTAAAAGGAGATCACACGAGACTTGCTGAAGTCTCCTACTTCACTGATTTTTCTCCTGATGGGATGGGAATCTTAACGGTTCAGATTCCTTTACGGTTCCATTTATGATTCTTACTTTTGAAGAAGAAAATATAGGAAATATAGCAAGAAATCCAATTTTATTGAATTTACTGCCCTCAGCAGTCTGTTGCCAAATAATAAGATAACCTCAAATTTCAACAGAGCAGAGCAGACATAACAGAAATAAATTAAATACAATTCTTGTAAAAAGCGTGTTTACACAGACTTCGGGAACCACAAAAGAACCAGTAGTTCTGAAAGTCATGAAAATCATACGGTTCCGATATTTTTTTTAAACATGAAATGGGTTCAGAACAGGGGCGTAGCAGTCATTTTAAAACTGTGTGTGTGTGTGTGTGTGGGGGGGGGGGGGGCACAACTGTTAGTAGGTGGCTCACAGAGACCCAACACTTAGAGTGCAATATTAATATATTACAGTATATATTCATATATAAGTATGATATAAGTATTATATTAATATATACGTATTATTTACTTTTGTATTTTTGTAGTATTTTACAGATTCAAGTTTTGCAAAATTAGCTGCAAAAATAAAGGGCATCTTTTGGAGCACTTGCTTCTGTATCACATCTGACAATAAAAGAATGAGCACAAGCTGGTCCTGAATAAATTATTTAATCAGTTACAAAAATGACAAATGTGCATGTGCACAATTTACGATTTAAATGTATCCAAGTGGCTCGAGTGTTTGGGCTGCGTTCACCAAAATTCGTTCAGATCCATTTATTGATTCAGTGACCATTTCTGATGATGTCAGAAGGTGGTGACAAATGAGTGTTTTGTGTGAAATGAGTTAGTCACTGAATTAACGATTAAAAGAAAAGGTTAATCCTTTAAAAGAGAATTTAGTAGAGGTTTTAAGCATTATAAGAACAAAGAAAATCTATCATTTCCCTACAGTTTATGAGCTGATGAGCATGACTTTTATCAAAAGACAACAATAATAGTCTTATAATAATTTTTAATAACGTCCGTACGTTTTCATGTATAAAAAAGTGTGTCTACATATCAGTTGACTTCAGTAAAATGCATAAGTGTACTACAGCAGGTCTATCTTTTTTCCTACAGTTTGTCGACTGCACACCAACATAGAGCTATAAAACAGGAGCTGATATTAAAAATAGCTTTACATATTTAACACAGATCTAGTAATCTGTCAAAAACAACTGATCAAACTATTACCTCACAAACATAATGTAAAAAGCATAACTTAATGAAGACTCATGCGCAGATATAAACTCCACTTACAATGTGCGCTTAAAAGAAGGATTGTCCTTTGTTTTCTGCATTGCATTTCACGTAATGCTGCCAATCAAGAACGATATGCCGATAAATAACTCTCATTTGTGTGTTCCTCATCTCTAGATTATTAATTTAGATCAACATCAATGCCGATAAAAAACATGGATAAATGAGCATTGTTGAAAGCAACTTTGTAGAAATGAACGGAACCATGTTGATTAGACTGTCTGACTGACGGCCTATTACGTAAGAGTTGTTTCGGCTCATGAAACTCACCTGTGATTGGCTGGATGGTCGCTCAATCAGCCTAAAGTAACAAAACGCAAATAATACTGTATACAGATCCACCATTTGGACTCAATATGGGTTTAGCTTGAAAAAGTGCGGGGGACAAAATTACCTTTTTTAAAGAGTGCAGGGGACATGTCCCCCACGTCCCCCGCAGCTGTTACGCCCTTGGTTCAGAATAATCCCAACCCTTCAAATGACATAACAGAAATCTCCAATATGTCTCCTGAGTTCTGAAAGAGCAATACAATTGTCCTCTGGGGCTGTTCAATCTCTCTGTTTACGAGTGATGGACGTCTCCACTTTGACACCTCACCTGTCAATCATTCACCCCTCTTTCTCCCTCTCTCTGTTTCATGTCTGCATTTCAGTGGGAAGTAAGCGCTGGTAACCAATGTACAGCATTATGAAATTATATCCACTTTTTATACATTTTCTGCACACTTCAATGTATTCTGAGTGGTGAGAATTTTGCTGATTACTTCAGAGATTAAGTTTCTTATCTCCAGTTGTACATTTTCCAACATTATCAATGCAGTTCAGCCTTGTTCATGTTTATGAAATCAGCAACACCAATTTTATCCAGATAGCATTAATCGCAAATATCATTTTAATTACTCAAATATTGCTCTTTCATAGTTTGGAAGACATAATGGTGTTCTAAGGTACATTTAAGTTAAGTCTAAATGTGTCTTAAATCTGAGTGAGGACCATAGACTTTTGATGATTTTTATGTAATAGAGATGATAAATCCTATAGACTAACACTAACCTTAAAAGAAAACGTACACGTACATACACACACATGCACACACATACTGTCTTCATTAGATGTATAGAAGATAATGCATAGATCTGACCTGAATACAAATTAGACGTAAGGGACAAATGTCCATGAATGTTCCAGAAAAGCAGCATTATTAAACATCCCTCTGTGTAGCTACAATCCTCTCTTGTACCCAAAAATCTTTCACCTCTGAGTGTAACTAACGCTACATTCCTCTACACATCTGGTTGCCACTGTGCTTCGGCTTCCTGCTACACGGGCTTTTCACAGGTACAGGACTTTCCTCTGCTCTTGATGGAAGATATCAGGGTCTTTCTCTCTCCATGCTTTACAAATCAGATGTTTACGCACAAACAACACATGCGAGAACCGAGAATTTACATGTCCATTGATAAAAAGCAGTGTGGAGCTTTGACTCACAAACATATACACACACACTTACCTCCTGCTGTTGTGCTGGTGGCTGAGGAATTTCCACAACCCATTTTTGCATGAACGCTTTAAAGGGGAAAACACAGAGAATGGCGTGTTTGAGACAGAGAAGTGTGAATTAATATAGGACAGCTTTGATGTGATGCACGGGCTCCCTCGAACACTGTCCAATAGAGCCTGGATCATTCTGCAGAAAGAGAGAGAGAGAGAGGGAGAGAGATGCTCGACCCCCCAGATGATTCGCTCCTCTCCTCCACCCTGACAGGGTTGCCGTGGAAACAGGAGGGGGGGGGGCTTGACTGTGACCAGCCTCCAGTCTTACAGGCTGAAATAACTGAGCTTGCAGGAACCCCCAACAAGCATATTACGCATGTGCAAACAGGGTCCAAAATTACAGGAATAGTTAACCTAAAACTTTCAATTCTGTCTTCATTTACTCAAAATAATGTTCCAAACCCCTATGCTGTTATTTGGTGCCTTGATCTTGCCACAGAATAAAAAAAAATAAGAAAGGTAATTCTGACTTTATTTGTGCGAGAAATAAAGTTGCAATTGCGAGATACAAATTTGTAATTGCAAGATATAAAGTCGAAATTGCGAAAAATAGTCACACTTGCAAGGCATAAAGTTAACACTGCGAGATATAAAGCCGCAATTGCGAGAAATAAAGTTAAAATGGCAAGATATAGTCACATTTGCTAAATATAAAGTTGAATTGTGAGATATAATGTCAAAATGGCTAGATATAGTCACAACTGTGAGAAATAGTCGCATTTGCAAAATAAAAAGTCGAATTTGTGAGAGATAATATCTCAGTTGTGAGATATATTGTCACAATTGTTAGAAATAGTCACAGTTGCAAGATATAAATTTGCAATTGCGAGATGTAAAGTCAAAATTGCGAGAACTAGTTGAAATTGCGAGATATAGTCACAATTGTGAGAAATAGTTGGATTTGCAAAATATAAAGTCGAATTTGTGAGAGATAATGTCACAATTTCGAGAACTAGTCACAATTGTGTGCAAAAGTCACACTTGCAAGATATAAACATTGCGAGATATAAAATCATAATTGCAATAAATAGTCACAATCAGTAGCGGTTCTAGCTTGTATGGCGCCCTGGGCGAAACCCGCTTCAACACGCCCCCAAAGTTGTTGACCAATGGGGGAGTGTGGGGGGGTAATTGTATGGCACCTTGTGCGAAACCTGCTTCAACACGCCTTGGGAAGGGTGTGTGTGTGTGCCTCATGCCGCCCCCCCTTAAGATGTCACCCTGGGCAACTGCCCATGTCGCCCAGGCCTAAATCCGCCACTGGTCACAATTGTGAGAAATAAATTTGAAATTGCAAGGTATAAAGTCTTAATTGCAAGATACAAAGTTGAAATTGCGAGATATAAAGTTGAACTTGCAAAATATAGTCAAAATTGGGAGAAATAGTCACAATTGCGAGATATAAAGTTACAGTTGTGAGAAATAAAGGTACAATTGCGAGATATAAAGTTGCAATTGCAAAAATAAAGTTACAATTGCGAGATATGAAGTCTTAATTGCAAGATATAAAGTTGAAATTGCGAGATATAAAGTTGCAATTGCAAAAATAAAGTTACAATTGCGAGATATGAAGTCTTAATTGCAAGATATAAAGTCGAAATTGAGAGATATAAAGTTGAAATTGCAAGATATAGTCACAATTGCGTGAAATAGTCACAATTGCCAGGTATAAAGTCGAAATTGAGAGATATAAAGTTGAAATTGCAAGATATAAAGTTGAACGTGAAAAATAGTAAAAATTGCAAAATATAAAGTCGCAAATATAAACTTGCGATTGTGACTTTATATCACAAAATTATGACTTTATATCACGTGCTTGTGAAAAACTTTTATTCTGTTGTGGGATGCTGGTATTTTTAATGTAAAACACAATTTTTTTTTTTTTTAAGAATCTTCACACAGCTATTTTTCATACAATGACAGTTCATAGTGACCACAGCTGTTAAGTTCTTATGACTTCATACGAACCGTATGATAGTTTTGGGTGAGGAACAGACTGAAATTGAAGTCGTTTTGGAAACTGCAACATAATAAATACATGGTTTAAATTGAATTTTAAGAATGATAGTATGACTCTAATGCAAGTGACATCTTTGAATATTTTTTGCCTCATTGTAAAATGTATCTGATTTTCTGGGATAGCTAAAGTGTTTTTCTCTCCAGAACTCCATGTGGTGACAATTATATGTGAAATATTACTTACATTAAACCACAAAATAATGATGTGTCTGGATGTTTTTGTGACCAAGTGATTGAGACTTGCTTATCTTATGATGCCATGTGTGACACAATGACCTGTATGGTTTGTCTCTAATAGGAAAAACAGATAAATAATTCCTCTTTCATAAAAACAAAATATATTTTTTATTAATAATTTGCCAAACACAGTTGCATGCCTAATAAAACAAATATGGCTGGTAAATGTTCTCAGTTTACCCTTTTGTGTGCCAAAAAGTTCAATTTGGGCTCTTTGTTGAGCATAAAATCTTAACCTTCAAACAGCATAACAGAAAATGATGTTGTACTTATCAACTCATTAACTGCCATGCCAAAAACAACCATTCCTGCACACAAACGCTCTTTCAGTTCAGGGTAATAAACCACTCATTCTCTGCTGGCATCTCTGTTTGATCCATAAACCCTGGAGAATTATGTTCAGAAAACTCTATAGAAACCAACCTCAACACAAGCACTCTGTACAGGGAACAGCTGTTAGTGTGTAATATTTTTGCCTAGAACATCATTAGATATTATTAATTTTACTATACATTTGGGAGACGCTTTTATCCAAAGCGACTTACAGTGCACTTATTACAGGGACAATCCCCCCAGAGCAACCTGGAGTTAAGTGTCTTGCTCAAGGACACAATGGTGGTGGCTGTGGGGATTGAATCAGCAACCTTCTGATTACCAGTTATGCGCTCTAGCCCACTATGCCACCACCATTCCACTATACTAGCTGCTTTTTCAAAATGTCAAGGATTGGGAAGGGATGTTTGTTATGACAGCGCCAGGGGCCTCTTAAAGGCCTCTCAGGGGCCATGAAGTCACCCGTCCAATAATCAACTTTATCTCCTGATGTTCCACAGCATGTGATGTAGAGAGGAAGAAGACACTTTTGCTGAGACCTGAACTCGAGAAAGATGGGAAACCATTTTTGGAATTTGCTTCAGAATCTAAATCAAAACCAAAAAAGTTAACAACTAACACATTTTCCATATAGTTCCATATCTACATGCTGCCCCATTAGGACTGTCCCAGCATTGTGATATCCTAATTTTTGATTGATGTTAATGTTCCTGTGTGATCCTGCAGAGGGCGCTGTTGGGTAAATGTCAACAAACATTCACCGGTATTAGGCCCAGAAACCTTATTGACTCTAACAAATAAACAAACAAACAATAAATCAATTTTTATAATAAAAAAATAAATACACAATGCTCTGAATTTGCCTACATTATATTTGGTTTAAATCAATAATTTTTTTTAATAAAGAGTAAGTTTTTGAGCACTATAGGACAAAGGTCATCTAGCATTAACCAAAATAAATATAAGCAATTTCTTACATTGTATATGGATTTATTTCCTTTAATTCATGAGGCAGGCGGGATCTAATGAAATGAGGACTACGTTTCCCAGCATGCAACAAGTGCACATCCGGTTCACATTTAATCACTTGCATGCTGGGAAATGTAGTTGTCTTCCAGTAATGATTCCGTTCGCACAGTCTCCACGGAAGATGCCGGCCGTACACCACAAATTATTATTAGAGGAGGCCCTGCAGGACAGCCCGCAGGTAAACATACATCTACTGCAGCTTTTCTCAAAGGTTTGATACCCATAACTGTTGGCTGTGTGCGTTTGTGCTTTGGGAAACTGATGAGATAATTGTCGAAACGGGAGTGTGCTGCTGCTCGCGACGCGTATGGACGCATTCATCTAAATAAAACACCGTTATACTTAAAGTTAGAATACATTCAAGTGCACGATTTGGTGGACAGTATAATGTCTCGTAATTACACGTGTAGTTAATTATGTTGATGCATTTATTCTCCAGTAAGGGCCATAGTAAGGTGAGACGATTCTGGCGCGCGGATGTTGATGTTTATAAATACACTCGCATCTGATGCTGTAAACACGAGTGTTTTATTCGCTTTCGCTCTTAAAGTTGTAAACGTGTTGCTGCTGTTGGCAGTGGAGTTGCGAATGGAGGGGCCTGTAAGGGAGGAGTGAGATGTTTAGTTGATCAGACCCATGCATTGATCCTTACACATTAGATATCAAATATCAGATCAGAAATATAAGCATTACATCAGAAACATCAGCATCAGGGTTAGAATAAGTCAACGTCAGATCAGTCATCATATCAGACATAACAGCATCCTATCTGAGATTTTAGCCTCAGACTGGATTCATAAACATCTGGTCAGATACATTAAAATCTGGTCTGATGTCACAGCATCAAATTAGAGACATCAACATCAGATCACAAAACATGATCATCAGATCAGAGACAGTAGACCTCATGTTCATAGACACTTTTTTTTGCTTTATTTTTGTGCACTGGAATTTGGCTAAATTTAACCCTTTTTGCATGGAATCAGACGCTGATGCAACATTTTTCTGTAAACTGTAGATGGAAAACTCTCTGTGGGCATAAAATGCTTATAAATGTTGATATAACATTGGTTCACATACCAATTTGCATGCAATTTTATTTTGCAATTCAAACTGTAAAACCTCTCCCTCATACTACTTATGACTTCGTAAGACTTAAGCACAAGTTTTTGGGTGATTCATATCCAATAAATGCTCTGTCTACTTGCGATTGCTCTCTTGCCCGGCATATCTCATTGTTTGCATTTGAAACACACCCAAATTTCTGACTTTATCTTTGACAGAACACACCTGTGGATACACCCAGCATACTTTAAACGGCACAAATAGCTTGATGGGTTCATTTAGCACATTTAACACTGTAAATATGTCAGAGAAATGGAGACAGGGTGAATTTTATACCGCCTGTCTCAAGGAATAGCTTTCATTCACTTATGTGTGTGTGTGTGTGTGTGTGTGTGTGTGTGTGTGTGTGTGTGTGTGCGCGTGTGTGTGTGCCACAGACACGTTCCCTGCTCAGTGTGTTTGAAGAGGATGCAGGAACCCTCACAAACTACACAAACCAGCTGCTCCAGTCTATGCAAAGAGTGTTTGGAGCACAGGTATACACACATTTTCACATTGACAATGACAAAATTAAAGACAACATGAAATCAAAAGGGACCCTCTTTACTTTCTTTATAAATGTCGCTCTCCTTATTGTGTACGATTCATCAGTGCATGTTATTCTAAAGAAAAAAATCTTTGTTTAAAAAATCTTTCATCAACGTAATTCATATTGCCATCTCTGAAGTGTTTCTGCTGATGTCACTAAGGCCACACACGTAATAATAAGGAGTGGTGGTGGCGTAATGGACTAAAGCACTGAACTGGTAAGCAGAAGGTTGTTGGTTCGATCCCCACAGACACCACCATTGTGTCCTTGAGCAAGGCACTTAACTCCAGGTTGCTCCAGGGGGATTGTCCCCGTAATAAGTGCACTGTAAGTCGCTTTGGATAAAAGCATCTGCCAAATGCATAAATGTAAATGTAAATATCATAGCCAAACACCAACGATCCAATAAAACCCTGATGGATAAGATCAAGTCCTGCCTTACATTATTTCACATGGAAATACGTCACGTTACGAACGTTAAATACATTATGAATGCCATTTCATGTAGTACAAAGTACAATTATTGTACAATTGGGTGTTTCTTCAACTCAGCTTCTTTCATGTCCCAAGGGATGATTTTTATTCAAACGAACCGATTTAAAAAAATCTTTATTTTTGTTATATGATGGTCTCCTTAAAACTGACTTGGAAATGTTTTACCAGGTCTTCATCATTTGTTTTTGGTACTTTTAGATGCCTTTTATGTACAGATTTGACTGTTTTAGCCTTGTCCCTTTCAATATTAAGCTATGGAAATACAATACAAAAATACAATTTATTTAAAATTATGATAATCTAAACAAAAAGTTAAATAAGCATCAACCATTTCAATATTTATTGTGTGAAAATGATCTGTCTTACAGTTGTGGCATCATTTCCACCACACCCAACAGTTTTGCCCCTAATAAACTTTTTTCCAAAATGAGTGTACTTGTTGAAGTGGACCAAAATGTCAGTGAAGAGCATGACTGAGATGAAATATGAGACAAGTGAAAAAAGGCAAAAAAAAAAAAAAAATTTTTTTATCTGGCATCATTTCCAGTCATTTTGCCAAATTTTGCATAAAGTGTAAAACTATTATTTAATTGTGTATTCAGTATACATAAAATGTTAGCTATGAAATTAGCTTCAGCAAGGCAAAAGAGCTGGCTATTTTAAAAAAATGTTAAAAGTGTAATTTCCATCAGCATCACTAATAAAGTAAAAAATGACAAAACTCCTGTGATGCATGTACATACACTGTTGGACATTGGCAGCAGACAAATAAAAAAAAAAAAAAGAGAGAGTGTGAAAAATGTTTTAACGAGACTTAGAAACCCACAAAGCTAAAAGTGCCCAAAGTTGACTCAGTTATGAACATACATTTTACATATACCTAACCCTAAAATTCTGGCATATTTATATGCAAATTAAGACATTATGTAGCCACTTTAAGAAGCTTATTTCCTTCTAAAGGTCCCCATAATGTACACGTTTCGGATTTGACCTGCCTTGTTAGGCAAAGCCTTACCCACACATACTGTATATAAACAAGCTCTATTTCTACCCCTGACCGAATCAATTTTCTGTGTGCAGAATGAAATGGCTCTGGCGACAGAACAGCTTTCTAAGCAGCTCTTGGAGTATGAGAAACAGGTGAGCTGTTTTACTTCCTCTTGAAATTATACTGATGCATCAGCAGTAATAATGAAGCATCCTGTGCATGTCTGAATATCGGAGTGTTTGTGAATGTGTATCAGGAGTGTTTCTCTGTGAATCTGACATGGTGATTTTGTGGTTCTGCAGAACTTTGCACTGGCCAAGGGAGATGAAGAGGTGATCAACACTTTACAACACTTTGCCAAAAGTGTGGAAGAGGTGAGAAGACTCCTGCAGAGAGAGAGTGTGTGTCCGTCTGTCCCTCTGACTCACTGCATTTGTGTGTGGTTAGTGGGATCTCTCGGTTTGAGTGAGTCGTTCAGTCATATGACAGATGTTGTGGGTTGTTTCTGTCATGCGGGGGGTTCACAGACGGTTGCCAAGATGGCAAGATCTGACTGAAAACAACATTAAACTGACTTCAGACTAGCTCACCAACTGCTTATATACTGAACTGCAGAACTATATTTTTTGTATTGTGTTTTTTTTAATAAAATATTTAGTTTCCAAGCTGAGTCAAGCTGAAGCTCAGCATTTAATGGACATTGTTATAGCATGCTTTAATGATTTCTCTGTTTCTCAAGCTGAATTCTCTGCATGCTGAACTGGCCACACAGATTGCCGATAAGATGGTGTTTCCCATGGTGAAGTTCAGAGAGAGGGACCTCACAGGTACAACAAGGAGGCATACTGTGAAAAGTTTTTCTTGCTCTTTTAAATAAGAGTCCATGGTACTATAATGATATACTTTATTGAAACCAAGCTGCAAAAACAACTAATTCAGAAACAATCATGAGCTCATAAACATACAGTTGAAGTCAGAAGTTTACATACACTTAGGTTGAAGTCATTAAAACAAATTTTTTAACCACTCCACAGATTTAATATGAGCAAAATATAGTTTTGGCAAGTAGTTTAGGACATCTGCTTTGTGCATGACATGAGTAATTTTTCCAACAATTGTTTACAGACAGATTGTTTCACTTTTAATTGACTATATCACAATTCCAGTGGGTCAGAAGTTTACATACACTGTTAACTGTGCCTTTAAGAAGCTTAGAAATTTCCAGAAAATGATGTCTAGCCATTAGACAATTAGCCAGTTAGCTTCTTATAGGAGGTGTATTGAATTGGAGGTGTACCTGTGGATGTATTTTAAGGCCTACTTTCAAACTCAGTGCCTCTTTGTTTGATATCATGGGAAAATCAGAAGAAATCAGCTAAGACCTCAGAAAAAAAATTGTGGACCTCTACAAGTCTGGTTCATCCTTGGGAGCAATTTCAAAACACCTAAAGGTACCACGTTCATCTGTACAAACAATAGTACGCAAGTATGAACACCATGGGACCATGCAGCCATCATACCGCTCAGGAAGAAGACACATTTTGTCTCCTAGAGATGAACGTAGTTTGGTGTGAAAAGTGCAAATCAATCCCAGAACAGCAGCAAAGGACCTTGTGAAGATGCTGGAGAAAACAGGTAGACAAGTATCTATATCCACAGTAAAACAAGTCCTATATCGACATAACCTGAAAGGCTGCTCAGCAAGGAAGAAGCCACTGCTCCAAAACTACCATAAAAAAGCCAGAATACAGTTTGCAAGTGCACATGGGGAAAAAAGATCTTGATTTTTGGAGAAATGTCCTCTGGTCTGATGAAACAAAAATGTTTTGGCCGTAATGACCATCGTTATGTTTGGAGGAAAAAGGGTGAGGCTTGCAAGCCGAAAAACACCATCCCAACTGTGAAGCATGGGGGTGGCAGCATCATGTTGTGGGGGTACTTTGCTGCAGGAGGGACTGGTGCACTTCACAAAATAGATGGCATCAAGAGGAAGGAAAATTATGTGGCTATATTGAAGCAATATCTCAAGACATCAGCCAGGAAGTTAAAGCTCGGTCGCAAATGGGTCTTCCAAATGGACAATGACCCCAAGCATACCTCCAAAGTTGTGGCAAAATGGCTTAAGGACAACAAAGTCAAGGTATTGAAGTGGTCATCACAAAGCCCTGACCTCAGTCTGATAGAAAATTTGTGGGCAGAACTGAAAAAGCATGTGTGAGCAAGGAGGCCTACAAACCTGACTCAGTTACACCAGTTTTGTCTGGAGGAATGGGCTAAAATTCCAGCAACTTATTGTGAGAAGCTTGTGGAAGGCTGCCCAAAACGTCTGACCCAAGTTAAACAATTTAAAGGCAATGCTACCAAATACTAACAAAGTGTATGTAAACTTCTGACCCACTGGGAATGTGATGAAAGAAAGAAAAGCTGAAATAAATCATTCTCTCTACTATTATTCTGACATTTCACATTCTTAAAATAGTGATCCTACCTGACCTAAGACAGGGAATGTTTTCTATGATTAAATGTAATTGTGAATTGTGAAAAACTGAGTTTAAATGTAATTGGCTAAGGTGTATGTAAACTTCTAACTTCAACTGTATGACTGCCCACATTTACGTATTAACACTTATTCAGTATTCAGCAATTTGGCAAAGGTGTTGTTAATGATTCACATGGGAAGAGGTTAGCCAATCATATTCGTCTACATATAGAATTGTTTACACATAAAATTCTTAAAGATACAGTTGCAAGAACAGCTCTAACTTTAAAGGCTCAGAGAGAAGGTGAAAAATGGTTAAACTAAAGTATGACTGTTTTTTCTGCAAGAAATCTTGACTAACATTATAAGTGCATTTCTGGGGAATACAATAAATAAAAAGCACAAAAAATGTGTAGAATATTAACCTGCCATTGAACTTGAACTGTGCCTTGTTAAACTTTAGAACACCAGTTCTTTAAAATACCAGATTACCTTACTTCTGCATAATCTGAAAATGACCTTTGGTGTAAAAAAGATTATATAGAATCTGATTCTGATCTGTGATGTGTTTGTTTTCCAGAGGTCAGCACACTGAAGGAGATATTCGCCATTGCCAGTGATGGTATGAAGTCAATAAAGTCACTTTATCCACAGTGGATGAGAGAAAAACAATTATCTGGTAAATGAAAATCATCTGTACCACCTCTTTCTCTCTTCAGAGCATGAAGCTGCTATGGTGAAATATAGCCGTCTACCTAAGAAGAAAGAAAATGAAAAGGTAAATGTTATCTGATGTAACTGTTGTTAGAAACCCACCAATCAGGCTCAGTAATGATTAGTTATGTCACGTGTGTTTGATGACAGATGAAAGCAGAGATTGTCAGAGAGGTGGCGGATTCTCGCAGGAAACAGCATCAGGCCGCTATGCAGTATTATTGCGCTCTGAATGCTCTGCAGTACAGGAAGAGAGTGGCCATGCTGGAGCCCATGCTGGGATACACAAACGCACAGGTCTGACATCTGCCGGTCTCTTTTTCTATGTATCAGTGCTTTAAAATAATTGACATTCTGCCCAAAAACTAGTCAAAAATCACTCCTTTACTTTTCTATTGATACCGTCTCACATAAAATGGATAGTTCTGGTTGTATTGGATGAACATTGTTTGAAGCTCTTATACTATATTCTATACTACATATACTGTATGTGTTTATTCAACTTAGGGCAATTTCATGTCCCAAGGGTTGATTTTTATTTACACAAAAATTCGAAATTGTGAGAAAAAAGTTGCAAATCTGTGATATAGACTCGTAATCTTTATTTCTTGTAGTTGTGACTTTATATCATGCAATGCGACTTTATAAAAATAAAGAAATAAAGTAAAAACTGCAAGATATAAAGTCGCAATAGCAAGAAGTAGATTCGAAATTGCGAGATATAAAGTCACAACTCTGAGAAATATAGTTGTAATTATGAGTGTATATCACGGAATTGCGACTATTTTCACAACTGCATCTTTGTTGCTTGCAATTTCGACTTTATAAAAATAAAGTCGAAATTGCGAGAAATGGCCGCAGTTCCGTGATATAAATTAGAAATTTATTTCTGGCAATTATGACTTTATAAAAATAAAGAAATAAAGTCGCAATTGTGAGAAATAAAGTCAAAACTACGAGATATAAAGTTGCAATAGCAAGACATTAAGTCGTAATTACGAGAAATAGTTGAAATTCAAGATATGAACTCACAATTGCGAGAAATAAAGTTGCAATATTGAGTTTATCATGGAAAAGCGACTATTTCTCACAATTGCCGGTTTGTTTCTCGCAATTTTGACTTTATAAAAATAAAGAAATAAAGTCGCAACTGCAAGAAATAAGTAAAAACTGCAAGATATAAAGTCGCAATATCAAAAAATAGTCGAAATTGCAAGAAATTTCACATTTCCATGATAAACTCATAATTGCCACTATTTCTCGCATGTGTGAAGTCAGTATTGCAATAAATAGTTGAAATTGTGAGAAATAAAGTCGCAATTGCGAGAAATGAAGTCAAAACTATGAGATATAAAGTTGTAATAGCGACACATTAAGTCGAAATTGCGAGAAATAGTTGAAATTGCGAGATAGGAACTTACAATTCGAGAAATAAAGTTGCAATTATGAGTTTATCATGGAAATGCGAGTATTGCATCTTTGTTTCTCGCAATTTAGACTTCATGAAAATAAAGAAATAATGTTGCAATTGTGAGAGTCAAAACTGCGAGATATAAAGATGCAATGGCGAGAAATTAAGTCGAAATTGTGAAACAATTATTAAACAAATCAAACTCTATATTTTAGTTTCTTCAAAGTATCCACCCCTTGCATCTTTGTTGCTTGCAATTTCGACTTTATAAAAATAAAGAAATAAAGTCGAAATTGCAAGAAATGGCCGCAGATCCGTGATATAAATTTGAAATTGCAACTTTATTTCTGGCAGTTATGACTTTAGAAATATAAAGAAATAAAGTTGCAATTGTGAGAAATAAAGTCAAAACTACGAGATATAAAGTTGCAATATTGAGTTTATCATGGAAAAGCGACTATTTCTCGCAATTGCCGGTTTGTTTCTCGCAATTTCGTCTTCATAAAAATAAAGAAATAAAGTCGCAATTGCGAGAAATGAAGTCAAAACTATGAGACATAAAGTTGTAATAGCGAGACATTGCGAGAAATAGTTGAAATTGCGAGATATGAACTTACAATTGCGAGAAATAAAGTTGCAATTATGAGTTTATCATGGAAATGCGAGTATTGCATCTTTGTTTCTCGCAATTTAGACTTCATGAAAATAAAGAAATAATGTTGCAATTGTGAGAAAGTCAAAACTGCGAGATATAAAGATGCAATGGCGAGAAATTAAGTCGAAATTGGGAAACAATTATTAAACAAATCAAACTTTATATTTTAGTTTCTTCAAAGTATCCACCCCTTGCCTACAAGCCTATGAACTGCATTAAATGGCATGAGAATTGTTTTTTAAGCTAATTATTAATAAATATAATTCTTTATAAAACATTGGTATCATTTATCATATTGCCTTGTGACTATGGCATTTGCATCCCAGACCAAAGTTCCATTTTTACAGCAAAGGCCCGTGCTCTACTTCTGGCTCTGGAATATATTGAAAATGCAAAAGAGCGGAACTTTATTGTTCTCACTGATTCAAAATCCTGTCTTCAAGCACTGGAATCTTTGAAGATGGAACATCCCATTATTGTTGATATTTTAATGAAAGCAAATCAGCTACAGAGAAACAATTACAACATAATCGTTTGTTGGATCCCAGGACACAGCGGCCTTCTTGGAAATGAGCAAGCAGACACGGTCACTAAAAAAAGCTCTCACAGAAAGAATTAAAGAGTGCAGAATTCCACCCTCGGACCTGAAGCCCCTATTCAACCACTATATTTTAAATAAATGGCAAATGGAATGGGAAGGATGTCTTAATAACAAACTATCTGAACTAAACCCTGTGGTTGGAATAAGATACATTGGTACCAGTGGTGTACACAAGGTGTCGTATAGGCCACACTTGACTGACCCATGGGTATTTATTGAAAGGTGAAGAACCACCAAAATGCCAATATTGTAACACCACTTTGACTGTGAAGCAGGTGCTCCTGATCTGCCCTATTTTTAATGTCATGGAAAAGCTTTTTATCTGGAAAAACCTTGAAAGACTTGTTTTGTAAGATGTGCCCAGGAAAGCTCTTGGAATTTTGATCAAAAGTGCAACTAAAGGATCTTTTATAGAATTGATTCACTGTACTGGATTGAATAGTCTTCCTTTTTTCTATGTATTGTTTTGGCAAGGTGTGTTGTATTTATGAAGCGTTTGATTGCCATCTGTATTTGCCATGAAATAGCCATTGTAGCTGATATGGCAGTAAACACCATACAAACAAACATATTGCCTTGTGTTGTGACCTTTAGCCATGGTAAAATCCCTGTAAAGTATGGCTCTTGTGGTTTATACTCTAATTTATTAAGTGTATAAATATTATTTGGGTGTAAATATTACTTGTGTGTATTATATTGTTTCTTTAGATAAATTTCGCTAAGAAGGGGATGGAGCTGGTTTCAAAGAAGATGCACCATTTTCTCACCTTGGTTTCCAGCATGACACAAAGGTAAAAAAGATTTGAATTATTGATCAGAAACAGCACACAAGAGGATTCACACATAGTCTCTTTCTCTCAGTATTGAGTCTCAGTTAGAGGTGGAGGCAGAGGTCATGCGCTCGTCTCAGAGAGAGCTTCTCTCAGTGGATGACACTGTCTACATGCCAGATCGCTATCTAGCACCTGTGAATCGTGCCCTCATCCAGAAAGCAGGTTACCTCAACATCAGGAAGTATGCATCACTTTTCAAACTTCTTGTACTCAAATATTTTGATTCATAAATAAAGTTTGGTTTAACATACTGACTCCTTTCTGTCTGTCCTGCAGTAAGACAGGTCTGGTGACCACGGCGTGGGACCGCTTGTATTTTTTCACACAGGGTGGTAATCTGATGTGTCAGCCACGGGGTGCAGTGGCGGGCGGGATGGTTTTGGATCTAGACAACAGCTCCGTCATGGCCGTCGAGTGCGAAGACCGTCGCTACTGCTTTCAGATCACCTCACCCAATGGCAAAACGTACGGAGACGGTGTTTGTCGCTGCTGTTTGAATATGTGAAGCATTCGGTGTGGTTCGCTCTCGGTGGGGCGCATGGTGAGTTGAGCGTGGATGCCGCGGTGGATGGCATGAAGCCTCCACACGCGCTATGTCTCCGTGGCAACGCGCTCAACAAGCTACGTGATAAGATGCGCGGGTTGGCGGTCTCAAACGCGGAGGCAGCTGGGATTCGTCCTCCACCACCCGGATTGAGGCGAATCACTACGCAACCACGAGGACTTAAAAAGCGCATTAGGAATTGGGCATTCCAAACTGGGTGAAAAAGGGGGAAATCCAAAAAAACAAAACAAAAAAAACAATGGAAAAATATAAAACTATTGATTAATAGTTGTTGATTATGAGAATAGACAGTATAAAGTTTATTGCAAAATATTCAGAAATATACAAATATATTTGTAGTTTAAGAGTATAGAGAGACGTTTTTGTGTCATGGGAGTGGGCGGTCGCTGCAGAGCTATTTTTGCGTTCTTTGTTTGCTGCCATTCTTTGATTGGTGGATCTTTCTCTTCAGGATTGTGGGTAGTGTAGTTCTTCTCTAGACATTCTGCTCTTAAACACGATTTTTTTTTTAATGAAGTTGAAATAATGCAGACTGATGTTTTCAACAAAAGCATACATCATTGATTAACAACCTTAAAGCACGGTAGGTCTGTCTTTAAAGGTTTATAATTACTGTTAATAATCAATTCGCCTATGAAAATGTTTTTGATTTTTACTTCCGAAACCAGACTGTCACACTATAGCTTTCTCAAAATTCTTTGCTTTCAGATACATAAAACACAATAACTAAAATACTAATAATGCTGAAAATATGGATCATAGCTCTGAAGGAGACGTAAATGGCAAGATTTCCTCAGTGAGTGGTTCATTTCCTCTAACCTCATTCCTCAGATCCTGTCAGTGTCACACCTCCAAAATCAGTTTCCGGGTGAATGATTAAACACTCATTAATGACGTGCTGTTTTGAGCGGGACAGTTGCTCAGAGAGAGGGAGTTTGTGTTTATTTCTGTTTCGCTCTTCTATTGTCTTCTGTGTTAAATGAAGAACTGTTATTTATTTCTCTGGTTTCCCTGATGGTTCCTGACACAAATAGAATGAACCAGACACCAGAGGATCAGGGCGTCAGCTATCATGTGGTTTCTGGACTGGTTTCATTGTGTGTAAAAATGTACAACTCCACAGAAACAGGTCTGGTAGGACTTCAAGACTGATGGTTGTAACTGTCACTGTTTTTCTTTCTCTGTTCAAGGTCTCTGATTCTTCAAGCGGAAGGCAAAAAAGAATACGAGGAGGTATTTAGGTCTTAAATAAATTACATGCTTAACATTTTTATACTTGATTTGTATGTTTAGTTCTGTGTCTCTGTTTCTTTCCTTTGTCTCCAAAGTGGATTTGCACCCTTAACAACATTTCAAGACAGATTTATCTTTCAGACAATCCTGAGGTAAATATTTCTCTCTCTCTCTCTATCCATCCATCCATCATTCTATCCATCTATCATTCTATCATTCCATCGTTCATCCATCATCCATCATTCCATCCATCTATCATTCTATTGTTCCATCATCCATCCATTGTTCCATCCATCTATCATTCTATTGTTCCATCCATCCATCCATCCATCAGCCCACCTATTAATCCATCCATCCATCGGTTCATCCATCCATCCATCGTAATTTAGTTCTATCCATCTATCATTCCATCCATCAACATTCTGTCGTTCCATCCATCATTCTGTCGTTCCATCCATCCATCCATCCATCATCATTCTGTCGTTCCATCCATCCTTCTGTTGTTCCATCTGTCCATCCATCCGTCTGTTTTTTTTTTTTTTATTATTTAGGACACAACACCTAAAAGTGAGCAATATTGTCTGCAGCTGTGTCTGAATGCAGTCATTTTTGTGTACTCTTTTTTTTTTTATTTAGTGAACTTTCTGATACTGTCTGTGTAGTGAATGTGTCAGGGGTTTTGGTGTGTTTGATGTGTGTTTGTGATGTTATTTGTAGGCTGTGGCTATCAGGTTGCACCAGACGGCTCTACAGGCTGTGACACCCATTACCAGTTTTGAGAAGAGAGCTGAAGGTTCTCCTAATCCTGACCGGTACCAAGATTTCATATCTGACCAAGACAAACTAAACTTATACTGCAGTTAGTTGGTCAAATGAATTCTTTAGTTTAGAAAATCTTCAATACAAAATGGTGCATCTAGTATCTGTATTTCTCTCTCTCCCACATCTGTAGAGCAAAACCAGGTGCTGTAGTCGCTGGAGAGTCTCAGAGGGCCTTTGAGGCTGAAGATTTGATCACTCCTGGAACACCAATCCAGTTTGACATTGTTCTGCCCGTGTCAGAGTTCCTGGACCAAAACAGAGCTGGAGCGAGGTCAGAGGTCAAATCAGTGTCAACAGTCATTTGAATGAACAAAAGCAGTCTACAATACAAAGTTGTTCCTCTGTGAAAAGTGCTAATATACAGTGCTGTGAAAAAGTATTTGCCCCATTCTGATTTCTTCTGTGTTTGTGTATATCTCATACTAAATTGTTTTAAAACTTCAAACAAAATCTAACATAAAACAAAGGCAATCTGAGTAAACACAAAATACAGTTTTTAAATGATAATGTTATTTATTGAAGCAAAAAAGTTATCCGATACCAACTGGGCATTTGTGAAAAGTATTTGCCCCCTTAGTTACTAAATCCCCAAATCTATGAAACTGCATTATATTGGGGCTCAGCTGAACTAGACACACCCAGGCCTGATTACTGCAAGCCCTGTTCAATAAAATCAACATCTAAATAGAACTTTTTCAGCAGCATGAAGTTGGCTAAAAGGTCTCACCCAGTAGCACACAATGCCAAGGTCAAAAGAAATTCCAGAAATGAGGAAAAAGGTGATTGAAATACATCAGTCTGGGAAGGGTTACAAAGCTATTTCAAAGGCTCTGAGACTCCAAAGAACCACAGTGAGAGCCATTATTTCCAAATGGAGAAAACTTGGCACATTAGTGAACCTTCCCAGAAGTGGCCGACCTTGCAAAATTCCTCCAAGAGCACAGCGATGACTCATCCATGAAGTCACAAAAAAGCCAAGGACAACAACATCCAAGGAACTGCAGGCCTCTCTCGCATCAATAAAGGTCACTGTTCATGACGCCACTATCAGAAAGATACAGAATGATGCTCAAACCTGTGAGAATGTTCTGTGGACTGATGAGTCGAAAGTGGAACTGTTTGGAAGACGGGTCCCGTTACATCTGGTGTAAATCAAACACAGAATTCTACAAAAAGAACATCATACCTACGGTCAAGCATGGTGGTGGTAGTGTGATGGTGTGGGGGTGCTTTGCTGCTTCAGGGCCAGGGTGACATTCAATAACTGAGGGAAACATGAATTCTGCGCTCTACCAGAAAATCTTAAAGAAGAACATCCAGTCAGCAAGACAATGATCCAAAGCATAGGAGTAAGTTCACCTCTGAAAGGCTCAAAAGAAGCTAAATTAAAGTTTTGGAGTGGCCTAGTCAAAGTCCTGACTTGAACCCGATTGAGATGCTATGGCAGGACCTTAAACGGGCAGTTCATGCTCGAAAACCCTCCAGTGTGGCTGAACTAAAGCAGTTCTGCAAAGATAAGTGGGCCAAAATTTCACCACAGCGTTGTGAAAGACTGATCTCCAGTTATCGGAAGCCTTTGGTTGCAGTTGTTGCTGCTAAAAGTGGCACAACCAGCTATTAAGTTTAAGTGGGCAGTTAGTTTTTCACATGGGTGATATTGATGTTGGATAACTTTTTTGCTTCAGTAAAAATATATATATATATTTGAAAACTGTCTTTTGTGTTTACTCAGGTTGCCTTATCTCGTTTGAAGATCTAAAACAACTTAGTATGAAAAACACAAAAATAGAAGAAATCAGGACTGTAGTTTATGGTTTTATGGTCTGTTTTATCATTTTACTCTCTTTGCACATCTTCATTGACATCTTCCCTAATTCTCCTCAGTTGTAATGTTGTCTAGACATTGTGCTAAAATCCTGTTTGAATTTGTCAGACGCACAAACCCCTTCAGTGAGACGGAGGACGATGACAATGGTTCGGACACACATGGTGAGCTTGTTATTATATATTATGTATTATATAGTATGTTATATATTAACCGTGTTTCTTGGAATAGGCAGTAGAATGTTGCTTGGAAACCAGATAAACACTAACAAAGGTACAAACTGGTCATTTAGACATGTACCATGTTAATGCCATGGTAAATGAAAATAATAATACTGATGAATTAATTTTTTATTTTTATAAATAAATATAAATATATAAATGTAGGAAAGTAAACTAAACACATATTGTTAAATAATATACAATATTATTAATGTGAGTATATATTTATATATTAGTTTATATTAAAATGTGTGTGTGTGTGTATATATATATATATATATATATATATATATATATATATATATATATAAAGAATATTTTTAAGCCCCATTTTTCATTAAGGTAATGTGAAAAAAATGATATTATCGCAGTCATTAGTATTTATACATCATGGTATTATTTGTTCTGCTGCCTTTATTTTATGCTGATTTTAATAAATTCTATGATAGTAATTTTAATGACTAATGAGGATTATTGGGAATAATGACAAAAAAAACCTATATATCTGTATAAATATCTGAATGTATTGTGATAATGAGAATTTTCAGGGGGGTTATGTGTAATTATTTTGACAATATTGTTACAAAAAAGGGTGTTTAAATGTTAAAAAGGGTGCATTTTCTTATTGCAAAAAAATAACATCTTATTTTGGGGTGATATATGATCTGGCCATGTTCTTGACTGGTTTTGTAGGATTCTTATAAGTGATCTTATACCATCACTTTACCATGGTACCACCATAGTATTTTCCTATAAGGGAAATGTTACAGAGATTTTTGTTGTATATCTCTCTCTCTGTATCCCCAGATTCGCTCTTGCAGCAGGTGTTTGCAGTGCGGTTCTTGGGTTCGATGGCCGTTCGGGCCGGTCACACACAGGAAGTGATCTATGAAGCCATGAGGCAGGTTCTCGCTGCACGTGCAATCCACAACATCTTCAAAACCACTGAGTCCCACCTCATGGTCACTAGTTCCTGCATCAGGTGTGTCATCAGAAATCGCACATCAAAAAAACCTCACAATGTTTAAAAAGTTTGTTCTCTTACAGGATGCTTTTGGGTGTTTAAAAGTGTTTTTGTTTCCTCCGACAGACTGATTGATCCACAGACACAAGTCACCAAAATCAGTGTAAGTATTGATTTATTTATATGCCGTGGTCACTGAACCTTTGTTCAGTTACTCCCTAAAAACTGCAACACATATGTTGTCTCTGTGTCTGTTAGTTCCAGCTGAAGGACGTGTCTCAGTTTGCGGCTCATCAGGAGAACAGCAGACTGATGGGGTTTGTGCTGGAGGGCAGAGACTGGAGTAATGGAGGAGAAGGGGAACCATCCTTCAGTGTGTTTGTGTTTGAGAGCAACACTGAGGGAGAGAAGGTCTGTCTGCAAAGCATACACCATAATGCTGACATGTCAGCTTTCATGCCAGATTTATCACCTGAAATGTGTGCTGCTTCCACAGATTTGTTACACAATAAACTTGGGGAAAGAGATCTCAGAGGCAAGCAAGGTAAGAGATTAAGAGTAACATTTAATTGGTCATCGTGAAATGGCATTTGCAAGCAGTTCTTAAGGCCCTTGCACACCAAGTGCGAATTTTCGCCGCAGTTACCATTTTGAATCAAAACAATGGATTCCTATGAAGCCATTCACACCTGGAGCGAATATTTGCGTGCCAGTAAAGCAAGTTTCTTTTTCTTCACCGGGTTATGAAATGCCCTGACCAATAAAATATTAGCTTTGGGTCAAGTGTCAGGAGCCGCTGCAGTTACCAAATCCAGGGCAACAGGTGGCGCTAAAGCACAGAAAGCTGTTTTGACAACTGGCATTAAATGTTGAAGGAACTCCAGGAAGAAGTCTTGAACCAGCAGAACATGCATTTTATTTGTATCAAATGTCTTAAAAACAGAAACACATTTTCTCATATGGGTTCGCCTAACATGTAAATGATATTGCTGCATCACTGCCTTGAATCTCCTTTAAAAAAAATCTTATCGTTCGTGGATTTTCTTAATGTATTCCATATTGCTGCATTTTTTGCCTTTGCATCTAATTTGGCTTGAGTTCTCTTAGATCTCTAATATAATATATAGCGCCATCTTTGCCTTTGTATCACCTTTAAAAAAAAAAAAAAAAAAAAACTTTATGCATCTTTATGCATTCCGCCCCCCGCCAAATATAAATATTGTTGTGACTTGCAGTGCACTCTGTATAAATGTCTTTGTATACCAAAAACGTGGTGGTGGTCCCCACAAAATTATTTAATCGTTGTTGCTGTGCTATCGTTTAAAGTCATTGACAGCAGTTAAGTTTTAAAGTATCTAAAAATGGGTCAGACTGAAGGTTTGTTGGTTGGTATTTTTGTTTTATTGTGTGCATTATATACACTCTTGGAGCGTTTTAAATGTTGTCACGTTTAATTCGTAACATGCAAAAGAACAAGTTGTGTTGCACTGATGAATTGTTCATAGTAATACCACAGACATGTTAGGAAGTAAATTAGGTCAGTTGTGTTTTCATGTCGCCTCATCTGATTAACTGTTTGTGTATCAGGATCCTGAGGCATTGGCCCAGCTGGTAAAGTCAATGCCCCTGACAAACGATGGAAAGTTTTTGCTATTGGAAAATGAGACGGGTGATGCAGCGGACGGGATTGGACAGGAAGAGGAGTCAGAGGCTTGAGATGAACACATCACACACACATTCCCTACTGCTTTTCTCCCCTGATCTCCAAACAGACTACACAAAAGACAAACTTCTTTAGCACTTATCCAATTTAGTGTGATGCTCGCACAAAAGAGAAGAGCAAGGTCAAAGGTTTGAGCCTTGTTTTAACCTTTAAGTTAAATGCTTGAGTATGCCATCCATCGGTTTGCATGTTAGAGGGATAATTCACCCAATCACAATATTTACCAACCCTCTTGCTTCCAGACATGTATGATGAAAGTGAATGGGTATCGAGGCCATCAAGCTGCAAAAGTGAAAAAAAAAAAAGCACTATAAAAGAAGTCCATATGACCTGTACGCAGTACTTCAAGTCTTCTAAAGCCATACGATAGCTTTGTCGTTATTCACTGAAAATCATCCCCTCTGCCGCAGCTCTCAAATCTCATTTTTGGGTGAACGTTTCCTTTAGGAAAAGGTTTCTTTTATTGATACCGTTTGCTTTTATTGTCTTTTTTGTTGTTCTGTTTCTTAGCGTCACTTTTCAACTACAATCAGACTTTTTCATGATAGTTAAATCTATTCATGGTCATAATATCGGGGGGATTCAGATTTTTCACTACTAGTTGTCAGCAAGCATGACCATGAATCTTTATTTGCACTTTCTTTGTTTGTCACATCTACGTTACTAAATAATGGCAAATTATCTGAAGTGAAGAATATAACGGTTGCAGTGCGTCGTTATCCTGGACCATTCCACTGATTCTGTGCATTCTGTAAAACTGGTCTGAATCCTGACTTGCATACTATCTGTCCTATATACAGTAGTATACAAGATGATGAATATTGCATCCCAAATCAGTGTATTGAATATAGTATAACAGAATGGTGGTGTACAATTTTCAGTTGATTTCTGAAATATGCATATTATTTGCACTGATACTGCCCACAACTCAATCACACTTTTATTTTTCAGTTGTGGTAAAGAATGCACCTTTTTAATGCATCACATTTTGAAGTTGCATCAATGTTTACATCTCTCTCCCACACTAGAATTATATTTTCCTTCACCGAATACAGAGCGTTTTGAAAACACTCAATTACCGCATACTTGGAAAACGAATTAGTGTAGATGTGGCCTATAAGTAATTAATTAATTAAGGTAATGAATTTAGCTAGATGTTAATGCAAACTCTAACACTTCACAACAAAGTGGTTTGTGGTATCAAAACACAATTTTATGGGGGGCCTGGGTAGCTCAGTTGTAAAGACACTGGCTACCACCCCTGGAGTTCGCTAGCTCAAATCCCAGGGCATACTGAGTGACTCCAGCCAGGTCTCCTAAGCAACCAAATTGGCCCAGTTGCTAGGGAGGGTAGAGTCACATGGGGTAACCTCCTCGTGGTCACTATAATGTGGTTCGCTCTCGGTGGGGCGCATGGTGAGTTGAGCATGGTTGCCGCGGTGGATGGCGTGAAGCCTCCACGGCAACGCACTCATCAAGCCACGTGATAAGATGCGCAGATTGACGGTCTCAGACACAGAGGCAACTGGGATTCATCCTCCGCCACCCAGATTGAGGCAAATCACTACACATCCATGAGGACTTGGCACATTGGGAATTGGGCATTCCAAATTAGGAGAAAATCCACACACACACACACAAAAAACAATTTTATAATGTGGTAGTGTCTCAATACTGGTGTGCAGTCTTCACACCATCCATTTTAGAATGCAAAATTAAAAAATCCACTTTTAATTTTTTTTCTAAATTTGAGAATTACTAAAATAAAACAAAGTTTTAGATTTCTTTTTAGAACATAACATTTCAAAACACTTTTTTGGGGGGGGGGGGGGGGGGGGGGGATTTTCTATTGACTAGTTTCAATCCGTGTGGCAGAGGACGAATCTCAGTTGCCTCCGCATCTGAGACAGTCAATCCGCGCATCTTATCCCGTGGCTTGTTGAGCGCGTTTCCACGGAGACAGTGCGCGTGTGGAGGCTTCACGCTATTCTCCGCAACATCCACGCACAACTCACCACGCGCCCCACCGAGAGCAAACCACATTATAGAAACCACGAGGAGGTTACCCCATGTGACTCTACCCAGCCCAGCAACCGAGCCAATTGGTTGCTTAGGAGACCTGGCTGGAGTCACTCAACACGCCCTGGATTTGAACTCGTGACTCCAGGGGTGGTAGTCAGCATCTTTACTTGCTGAACTACCCAGGCCCCCTCAAAACACTATTAAGAGTTATATGTTGCTTATTTTAATGCCTTTTTACAGTTAATACAGTCCAAAAAAAATTTAAACAGAAGTAAAAAAAAATAATAATAAAGCCACAATTGTGGCAGTAATTAGAGGAAATTTAACGTCATACATACTGATCCATTTTGTGGAAAAATTAATATTCTCAGGGCCAGCAGTTAATGAGACTAAATCGTTCTATAGTTTTTCCATAACTGTATTGCAAAAAAATTACGCTGAACCAAATTAATGTTCATTCAGTATGAGTTTAATATCATCTCGCACAGCTGAATGCTCATCTGACCACTACTTACAAATTTGTGTTTGTATGTACTTTTAATTTAGAGCGTTTGTTTAAGCTCTGAAGGGCTTTTCCTCAGTATTTACAGTCTGAAAGATCTTACAGATCCACAGCGCTTTATGAAACAGTACAGAACATTTATCTGTAATAATTTGTGGTTGTATGTCCAGTCCCTGAAAGTGATTTTCTAATGATTTGAATGAAGTTGAACTGTTTACACTGATGAAGATATTTCAGAAATGCAAACTGAGATCTCAATGTATGTGTATGAAACTAAATATGCCTCAATAACTATTTGAAATTTAATCAGCGATGAGCTTGAGCATGAACCATGCTGGGTAAAAAAGTAAAGACATAAATTAACATTTGTTTACAAAGATGTGCACCAGTTATTTTTGTTGGACTGTCAGGTTCTGCTCGTGTATCTGTCTTTTCAGAACGTAAAACTCTTGAATAAAGCCTTGTGAGCATTTCTAACTCCCTTTTAGAGTTGTGCAAAAGTTCAATCTGAAACAATGCAAACAAAGTATTTTATTTTACACAACATTTTCAGCTTCTGTGGATATAAGCATCACATCACAGCAATTCGAGTTTGTCAGCCAAAAACATCTACACAGTCTCCATTTCAATCAGGTACATGATCGTAGATCCTTTGACTATCCAACATACACAGAAGGAATACTGACCAAATGGCTGATGTCAATACTGAAGCGAGCGCAAAAGGGACTAAATTCACACACAAGAATCAAGCATCTTTGTAGTAATTATTAAGGTTGATCCGCAACAGGAAGTCCTCCAGATGAGGCTGATAGCCTTTATCAACCAGTTTGGTCACCACTGTGAAAAAACACAAACATATACACTGGGATTAAGAGAAAGGTTTATCCAAAGGAGTCATATCATGGAAAACAGGCATTTCTAGCTCTTTTGAAATAAGCAAAAGAGTTTGATGTACAGTGTAGACATATGCAGAGGTGGGTAGAGTAGCCAAAAACTGTCCTCAAGTAAAAGTACAATTACTTCTAAAAAATAGTTACTCAAGTATAGTTTAGCTATAGCTGTGGTAGTTTCCAGTACCCCCATGAGGGCGCGGAGTAAAATGCATAAATACTGCTTATTTTATGCGGGACACGTGACAAAGCGCACTGATATATTGCTGCACTGATTTAAAAATGTACACTTAAAAACTGATGTAATAAGAGCCCATATTTACAGAATCACCCTGAAAATTACCATCTCATTATACAGAAAAGCCCGCGTAAGGATTAGAGCAAAAACTAACCTCAGCGTGCTTCCTTAAGTTGGAGCTGTGATTTTTATCTTGAAATATAAGCTTGTCTTGGTGTTATATGAAGGCACTGCATGACGAAACTATTCTTTTTTCACTGTGCGGAGCGAAGAAAGTGTTTCACTTTGAAGAGTTTGATGCTGAGTGACAGTCTGTGACACCGGCTCAGCGCGCGCAGCTGTGTGAACTTCCGCTCTCATAAAAGTCCCATTCAATAATCTCTCAATAAATCACACATTAATTCAAATTAAACCCAGTAATGTAACGACAGTAACGCCACCCAATGTAAAGTAGTAAAAGTAAAAAAAGTTCATTAGAAATTTACTTTAGTGAGAGTAAAAAGTACCCACTTTTAAACCTACTCTAAAAGTAAATTTTTTTCCCAAAAAGTTACTCAAGTAAATGTAACGGAGTAAATGTAGCGCATTGCTACCCACCCCTGGACATATGCCTTTCACAATGCAAAGCTCCCAGAACATTATATGGAATAAAGCTTCAAAAATCAGTCATAACCATGGGAAAGTTAATATACGATCACCCATGTTAGCATCAAACCTATTAAGTATTCAAAAACTTGGTGGAGCCAAGAGATTAGCCGGTCATTTAGATGTAGACGTCTTAGCAAAGGTATATTAGCAAAAACAGCCTGTTTAGTTAAAAGGGTCCGAGAGAGGGTGCTGTCATGTCAATTGTCATGAAAATTATAATAGGAATCTTTTTGGTGCAAGAAGCCTTGACGAACATTATAAGTGGACTAGCTGTTGTTTTACTATGACGTCCGAGCTTCTTGCATTTCTCACCTTATGTATGATGATGATGTATAGCTTAGTTGTTTATTTGCTCTGCAGGTGAATGTGAAGACAGAGCAGGCAGGTGTGAAACTCTAATCTTATCACCCAATGTACTCTGATCTTTCTCTCACTGGTGACTGCAGTATTTGGCCGTATCTGATGAAACACCTGCGTGAATGGCTCACCTTTGAACAGGAAGCGCGAGTAGTATTTGAAGGTGTTGTATGACTGCTGCATGGCGATGAAACTGGGGTGCACCGGCTCCCCCTGCTGGAGCTGCCAGGGCTGTGCGATGAGCTGCCCGCGGAACTTCAGGATCAGACTGAAGATGCTGTGAATGATGTTCATAACGGGAGCCGCTTTGTCCGTCAACAAACCCCTGTGAGAGAAGAGAAGCCAAATTAGCAGAAACTCTTTCAGTTATTTTGTTCAAAAAAAGTCCAGTGAAATGTGCAATTTAAGGTCGCAAATTTGCCAATGTACGCCAAAAGTGTAGCAGACATAGTTTCTTTTGATCTCTACACATTAACATTATATTTACATTTTTAAAATAAAACTGTGGGGTTTAAAAGTCTGAGACCACACTGAAAATCTTGGATTCAAAATCTTATTTTACTCTTATGTTGTGTTCCGTTCAATTTGACCTGGACATTTGTATTTTTTTCTTAATCCAATTGGAATAAAATTCCTTGACTTTGTTTACATATAGTATCTGAAAACACACACACACAAAATTTGGAACAATTTCTTTACATTTTATTGGTTTTATTTCACTTTGTTACACTTGTGTTCCCGGTCAAAAATGACCGGCCACTAGAAATGAATGGATTAGACTACAAAATACAGAAATATTAAGTGTTCAGGAGCATCGCATTCCTTTAGATGAGCACATATGTGGATGTGTTTTTGCACACACAAAGTCCTCAGACATGTGTGCACACACAAATACTCAACACACATCATGCTCTCGTGAGCATCATCTTTCCATGTACAATTTTTGAGGAATATTTCAAGATCTAATCATCATATTATGTTGCGTTTGGGCTTGTTTGAATCAGGATAGTCTGCTGTATATGTCATTGTCAGTATTCTATGTATGTTTCGGGAAGTAATGAGGAAAAACGTGACAAAAAGACACTTCTGTTTATTGTATTTATGTGTGTCTGTGGGAATTTCATACACTAATACTCACTGCAGTTTGGCTTCTGAGTGAAACAAATTTGCTCACTGCATTCTACTAATTGAGACCTTTTCAACGATAAACACCACATCATCTTTTTCATGGTTTTACTAACTCTGAATATAATTGTTGTGATGATAAATTTGCAAATGATGAGAACGAAACAGATCTAATTTGTCATCAAATTAAAAAGCATTATTTATGAATTGGTAGGATCAGCTATATGCGTTGTAAAGTTCAGATTCTAGGCTTTAAAATGACACCTACTTTGTTCAGATCAAACTAGTGGTTGATTAATTTAGGCTATTATGTAATAATATATATATATTTTTTTCTCCACAGAGAATGCCCTCCACTGGCCCAGTATAAGCTCAGTTCAATAAATCCTTCTATTAATAAAAATTCCAACAATAAAAATTTTCTTTTACAAAACCTGTCATAATTACTAAAAAAAAAATTGTTAAAAAGATCTAGTGCAATATCTTGTGATAACATGCGCAAAATGAGAAATGTATAAACAATCTTAGGAGAGTGAAAAACAAACACAAGAGTTAAATGTGGAAATAGAAAAAAGCTTTGGGATTATTAAAAACATGAAACAGTAAGAGTTCAGTGCTGTTAAGAACTCTGTGTGTGGTTTCCTCTCACCTGAAGATGGCTCTGTTGAGGTATTCTGCATGTGTGCGGTGAATTGCATCCAGGTCATTGGCGCTGCTCAGTTTGTGTGTAAACTCACTCCAGGACACCTGAAGGATCTGATTAGCGATGTAACCCTGGATGACCTTCACAAAGTGCTGCATCTCGTGTCTGTACAGCTGAAGCTGATGAAACTGAACAGAGCGACCAGCACCTTTCACCAACGCTGAGAGGGAGAAGAGAGCAATTGTTCAATTTCATACTCTATTTTAAACCCTAATGAGCTGCCTAGCTGTCTGCATGTACCAGTAGCTGCCTACATAGACAGCTACCTTATAAGGCAGCATCCTACATTGCAATAAACCCTAATGGTGTGACTGATTTGAAGCGCTCTTCACTTTGTGAACGGTCACTCACAAGCACTAAACTAATAGAAGCTTATTATGATGTTGAGAGTTTTAAGCAGGACACGTTTATTTGGTACACAGTATGGGATAGAGAAAGGAAATGAATGGACAGAAATCTCACCGGTCCTCTTGAGGTGAAACCAGACGTCTCGAAGAGACCACACCATGTGTTTCAGCTGCAGCAGGAAGGAGAACAGCCTGTTATATTTATTCAGACAGCTGTCTGTTATGACAATATTCACCGGCCAGTCCACCTACAGACAGAAACAGAGAGAGATTGTGACAATCTGTCCAGCTCATAAAAGAGAAGATACGAAGACAGAACACATCTCTATACCTTGTAGCGGAGCTCCAGACAGTTCAGTGAGTCTGGAGCGTGAGGGTGGAAGATCTCAGGGAGGTATCGCAGTGCAAACGTAAAGTGAGACGCCAGGTCGCTGTCGCTGTGGACGCTGTATTGTAACGCTTTGTTCAGAATGGAGTTCAACACCAGCGGCGTCAACAGTTCCCCAGGAGTCTGACCACTGCCCAACTAAACACACACACACACACACACACACACACACACACACACACACTCTCTTATTTAGAAAACTTTCACATGCTGCACATTATAAAGCACTTTTATTACAACATGGCTCTTTGTAATACTTCATTCTGATTGGTAAATTTGTTTTCCACAATAAAATGCTTTTATATATTGTGCTAAACTGTATAACTGTTATATTCAAAATGAAATACTAGTGTACTGCATACTGCGAAGTATATAATGTATAGTGCATACTTTAAAAATGTTATATGTGAAATAGTACGTAGTATATGCAATGATAGGGCTGGGTGATATGACTACATATATATATCGTGGCAACGATATAAAGTGTCAATTGATAGAGAGTTTGCTATATCGTGTATACTGCGATATGTAAACAACCGTGTGTGTATCGTGGGCTTATCTATCGGTGGGCAGGGCTTCACGTGCGACTGAGAGAATTTATGAAACATGGACAGGGTTTAAAAAAATTTCGGTGGCCACCCAAGCAAATTCAAATGACATTCATCTCGCGTTCGGTGCTCCATACGCACTTAATATGCTTCTCATCCGACACTTGCATCAGTGTTTCATGTGAGCGTAAGCATGCAAGTGCGTGCAAGTCCAGCAGGCTTCCCGATATTTACAGGAGAGCGCAGAGCGGGATCACTCACGATACTCAATCATTTCTGACCCAGGAGAAACCTTGAGAAAAACATCTCCACCGAACGGGACAACTTCTAAACAAGTCAAGAAAATGAAGAGGAGCTTGTCATTAAAACAGATGCGACATCTGTGGTGTCCACAAAAGCAAACTCGGAGCAGAAAAATATAATATGCAAACTGTGTCGCACAACATAATACAAGAAATTAGTTTTACCTCCTCAAAATGAAGCATGCAAAAGAATATTGTGAAAGCCAAAAGATGCACTCCACATTAATTCGTCCATTATTTTTTTCTGCAAGAACTGTTTATTTTTTCTTTTTTACTTATGTATTATTCCCTATGTTGGATTGCTTTGGGAAGATCTTGAGTTTCTTGAGGAAAGTTTATAATTATAATAATAATATGGTCAACAACATAGATTGAAACGTGGCATAATGTAAAATTCTGCATTATGGTAAGAATGATTTAAAACCAATTTTAGTTTTTTTTTGTACTTTGACTATTGTCAAGCTCCAAATAAAGAGAAAAGTATATAAGAGGAAATATTTGGAAGTATTTAATTCACTGATTGAATTACCCAAAAATAGATATTACAACATGGTTATTTAATACGTGAACCATTTTTTATTGATTTCCCCCCAAAATGTACTATATCGTTACATACATCGTTATCGTGATATAAAATTACTCATATAGTGACATAAGATTTTGGTCATAATCGCCCACCCCAATGCAATGCTAAACGTTTCGACAGTTATATGCACCGTTGTTACATAAGTTGTACGTTTATTTCAGTGATGTCTACTGTAGATATTTCAAGTTTTTTGCATTTATAATTTAATTTTGTTAAAAAAATGTCTTACCTTTTGGCAGTCCGATCAAATTATGGGTCAACAAGGAGACGTTAAATTTGTGGTTGATATTACTTCTAGTTTATTCAACTTAGTTGAGTGTATTGTGGGATACAGTATTCCATGCAATGCAATCTGTTTGTATGCTTATTTTTGGCAAAGTAGTAAATGCATACAGAAAATGTACATTTAAAAAAAAAAATAGTATGTAGTATTCTATTCCGAACTTAACCAGAGAAAGAGAACAAGACAGAGAGACATGCAGAGATCTAAGAGAAGTGTCCTCTTTTTTTGGACTTTGAACGTATTTTTCAGAATACAAGTTGCATGTTTTTTGGTCATCCAAAAGGTCCTGCGCAGTCCTGCGGATGCAGCTTCTCTGTGTTTTTTTTCTGTCAACTCGATTTTGATCACGCGTGACTTGTATATTCAGGTGCAGTGTATTTTACAGAACTTCACTGTGTTTTTGTAAGATAAATGTGTAAAATCAGACTTTCATAAATTCAGACCTTCTCGAAGAGTTGATCGCTCAGAGACAGTGCAAACTCTCCATCCTCCATTAACAGGAAATGCCTCAGAGTCTCGAAATGCTTCTCCACACCCAACTCCACGAAAAAATAATCCACCACTGCCTTATTCACCATCGACACACTGAGAGAAAGCAAGAGAAAGGGGTTTTCTAATAAAGTGCTTATAATATGAGGGCCTTTTTGAAGCATAACAGATTACTGTGCTGTTTGTAGTGTACATACTGTGTTATCAGTGGAGTGGTGACCGAGTGTTTCATGAGAACAGGAAGTGGCATCATTTCACTGAGTTGAACAGCAGTGGCATCTGTGGCATGGTGCAGGGAGAGATCAACAGGTAACCCGTTAGGACCCCGTGTCACCTGCTGCAGGAGCTCGGAGTCTGGAGCCGCAGCTAGACCAGGAATGAGAAGAAAAAGTTCTCAAACCATGAAACAAATATATAAAGTAGAACACATGGTAGAAGAAGTTCATGGTATGTGCAGGTGGCTCTACTCACTCATCAGGCTGTACGAGTCCTGGTACTGCTCAGCTTGATATTGCGAGGCCAGGCTGAGAAGATAGTGATCTTCTGGACTCTCTTTAGGGGACAGGCCCAATCCCAGAGCCCAGGCAGAGAGACCCTCGTCCAGTGAGAACAGCTCACTAGGGGGCACTGCATTGCAATCAAACAAATAAAAACACAACAATGCAATCATGTGTGTTTCCTGTTTATGTATGACCAAAATACATCTCCTGCTTGGTAGAAGTTTCGTTTAAGTTATTTTTAAGAAAAAAAAAGAAATTTACCCTTAGTTTTTCATCATTTTGGGAGACATAAATTAGTAGTTAGGCCTATGTGTTTATTGTTTACATGCATAATGTGCACAGCTTCTGAATTAAATAAAAATTTCATGTTTCATTTTTGTTGTTTTTGATCAACAACTGACTGTTAAGATCAGAAAGGGTATGAAAAGAGACATTATCAATAAAAAACTGATTGCATTTTTGGACACGCATTAAACGGAACGAGTTAAACCAAACTTTTACTCACAATACACAGTGAAAGGATCTCGGTGCTAAACTTTGAATGTTAAAAGATCAATCTTGGGATTTTAAGAATCACAATTAAAGGAACAGTTCATCCAAAAATGAAAATTCTTTCATCATTTACTCACTCTTCAATCCCAGATGTGTATGACTTTCTTTAGATTTTTAGAAGAATATCTCAGTACTGTAGGTCCATACAATGCAAGTGAATTGTGATTTTTGTAGCTCCAAAAATCACATAAAGGAAACATTAAAGTAATCCATAAGACTCCATTAGTTAAATTCATATCTTCAGAAGCGATATAATAGGTGTGGGTGGGAAACAGTTAAAAATGTAAGTCCTTTTTTAGTCTAAATCTCCACTTTAACTTTTACATCTGAAAGTCACATGTGGTGCCTGTTTAGTTTCACTTTCACATCAGAAAGTGTAAGTTAAAGTGGAGATTTAGAGTAAAAAAGGACTTAATTTTGTTCTGTTTCTCACCCACACCTATTATATTGCTTCTGAAGACATGGTTTCCTTTATGTAATTTTTGGATCTGATCACAATTCACTTGCATTGTATGGACCTACAGAGCTGAGATATTCTTCTAAAAATCTTCGTTTATGTTCTGCTGAAGAAAGTCAAACACATCTGGGATGGCATGAGGGTGAGTAAATGATAAGAGAATTTAAATTTTTGGATGAACTAGCGCTTTAATAGGAAAATCTGTATTTTTATCCAGCTTTAATCCCTATTACTTTTTATTAAAATCATACATTTTGTTTTATAGGTTAAACAAAGCTATATCCAATTCTTTTCGCACATCCCCTGGAACCTGTTTACCTGGAACCCCCCTGGGGTGCGCATATGTGCATGTAAAAATATATTGGCTTAGCCTTTATTTAAGATAAATTGCCCCATTTAAAAAAAAAAAAAAAAAGATATTGCATTTGTAATACAAGTAAAATGTCACTAGAAAACTTGCTATTTTTAATGAATGGTGCAATAAAACCACTCAAAATAAATGTTAATACTTTTCGTTGCCTATTATTTTACATTTTGAAAGCAGTTAAAGTTGCAAAATATATTGTGGAAAGTAAGAATTCGAAAGTCCAACCAAAATGATCATTTATGCCTTTCGTCAAACAGATACAGTACATCAGTAACCTGTTTTGTAAATATTTTCTCACCCTGGGTCTCTGTGTTGTCTGGTTTCTTTGAGCTATTTGATGCTGGGTCCAATTTGGCCGGTCGTCCATCACCATACAAGCTCCCAGGTACCACACCTCCAACCACACAGCCCATTCCAAGAGCAGAGTCTGAGGAATGCCCAAGGGCACTGCCGGGAAAAGAGTTGGGCCGAGTGGTTTCAACACCACTGACCATGCACCCGATACCCAGGCTTGACTGTGAGGAATGTCCATACGCACTGCCAGGCAGGGGAGAGGGTTGAGGGTCAACCCCCGATACAACACACCCAACTATTAGCGTGGAGTCTGAAGAGTGTCCGTAAGTGCTGCCGGGCAAAGGGGCGTGGGGCAAAACTTCACCCCGAACTACACATCCCATGCCCAGGGTGGAGTCAGATGAATGCCCGAAAGCACTGCCAGGCAATGAGAAGGGTGAAGGGGCAGTAACTGGCATCACACAACCCACATTAAGGGTGCTGTCTGAAGAGTGCCCATATTTGCTCCAACGTGGGCGAGAGTCAGCGACATCTGAAACAAACTCACCCACCTTTATATGGGCGTCCGAGGCATGCCCATGGATGTTAGGGGTGAAAACGTGGGTGGTTACCTCAGAAACATTTTCGCCTACCCTTATATGGGCATCAGAGGCGTGGCCATGGACGTTAGGAACAAGAATGAGGGTAGTTACCTCTGAAATGTGTTCACCTACCCTTATATGGGCATCAGAGGCATGGCCATGGATATTAGGGGCAGGGATGAAGGTAGTTACCTCCGAAATGTGTTCACCTACCCGTATATGGGCATCAGAGGCGTGGCCATGGATGTTAGGGACAGGTACAGGGATAGTTACCTCAGAAATGTGTTCACCTAACCTTATATGGGCATCAGAGGCATGGCCGTGAATGTTAGGGATGGGGATGGGGGAAGTTACCTCCGAAACATGTTCACCTACCCTTATATGGGCGTCTGAGGCGTGGCCATGGAAGCCAGGGGCAGGGATGGGGGTAGTTACCTCAGAAACATGTTCGCTTACCCTTACATGTGCATCACTGGCGTGACCATGGATGTTAGAGGCTACTAAAGAAACGTGTTCTCCTAGCCTTAACTGGGAATTGGAGACGTGGTTACGGACATCAGGGAATGGCATATGGGCATCAGAGCACGTGTCATAGAAGCTGATGAGAGGAGACATAGAGTGTTCTTCCTCCGGCTTGCTGACACTCTCACAGGACTTGGCTTCCTCTGTTGGCTCCTGGGCAGCCTGCTTTGGCTCTGAACCTATGCTGGCCACCGTGGGCGCTGTCCCTGTCTCTTCTGCTGCCTGTCCCTCTGCATTTTGGCTCCTTTTCTCTGCCTTACAAGGTCTCTCTTCAGTGGTTTGTGTGGGGGTATCCAATTCCAAGTGGACTGAGTACTTGTTCTGCCCTGAGGCAGAAGAGCTGCCCAGCTGTACAGAGCTGTCTGAAGGATGTCCATGAGCACTAGCTTTTGGCTGACCAAGGGGCATCTCTGCAGTGAACTGGCCCAACTGGAAGCTTGATTTGGACACTTGTCCGTGCAGACTAGGAGTAGGGATGGACTGTGGTACCTCCGAGACGTTTTCTCCAATGCGTATGTGGGAGGTCGATGGGTGTGGCAAATGTGGGCGGGGTTTCTCGGGGGAGAGGACACGATCAGAATTTTGCAGAACGAGAAAAGAACTTCCTGTCGACTCAGGCAAGTCTGAGCCAATGTCATGGAGGGCCCGGGTCATGGCACCACTTTTAGGACTGCATGGAGGCTTGGGGAGGAAATCAGCTATGTCAATTTCTTCTAATATCAGAGCTTGAGTTCCAACAATGCCTGGAGGGCAGGGAAGAGAAGAGAATTCTGGGACAGCAGGATCTTCTTCTTGCACTGTTTGATTCTGTTGCTCACACAGCTGAGATTAAAATGAAAATACAATAAACACAAACAGGTGTTGGTAGACATTAATCTTCGGATTGTATGTGAGTGTCTTAAAATGCTGATTTAAGATCAGTTTTGATTTAATTCAGTGTAATTGTATAGATATAAAACAGATATATGATAATAGATCAGCACTCTACTTTTGAGAATTTTAAAGACAAAATTCAGTGTTTTGTTTTTTTAAGTTCTTTACAAAAGGAACCTTAACTGGCAGGTGTTAATTGTAGCTCTATGTCAGAGAGTGTTTGTAAGAACAAGGAATCAGAAATCACATGCATAAGGGGAACATGTTTGTATGGAAAGAACAGAACACCGACCTCAGTATCTTCGTGTGAATGCTCATTTTGGTGGGACGTTTCTGGAGGTGGGCCCGCATGACCAAGAGGAAACTTTTCCAATTTCGCCTAAACAGAAAACATTTATGACACCTCAGATAAAGACTGCCCCTGTCTCTTTATTTCAGAATATTATGTTTACAGGAGATGCTAAGGATAAGGATTTTTTCTAATGGCCCAGTCGGGCCAGTGCTTCAGATTTTTACTTGCCCTGCCAAAATTTTCACTGGCCCCAACACAAAAATGAAAAATAGCTGTTTTTACCACCATGGCTTTAAAATAATGTGTCCAAAGCTAAATATTTTGTATATACTGTATATATTACGTTTTTAAGACTATTTCCCCCCAAATTGTATCACATTTATAATTTGCAAGATATGACTTATGCCTAATGTAACTCCATCTACTGTAAGTGCTTTACAGATATAAATTCATAAATACATCATATTAACCTCAGCCGTCCTGCCATTTACACGTGTTTTTAAGTGAAGAGTTCTGTGAAGCAAAGGATGTGTTTTCGGTCACCTGTTTAGTCATGCTGTCAACTGTAGCTTTTTCACAAGCAGGATAAAAGATTGTCACTGAGCTTAAGATTTGATTATTGACTGAATATAATAAAACATATGAATTCCTGAAAGAGGAGACTTTGCTACAAAATCGGTTTTAAAAACGGTTTTAAGTAGTCATCTTCAGCCTGCAGCTGAACAGCTCTGAAAATAACAATAGCCATAGTGATCTTGCTTCTTTTCATATCAAACGGCATTATCATGTCGAATTCATGATAACGTTTTGAACCATTACTTATTTAAATGTATTCTTACATTTTGGATACTGAGCAGCGCATGATTTCCAGCCATGTGTATAACCGGTGTTTAACAACGTTTATTGGGTTTCAATCAGCGCTTCATCTCTAAAGGCAAAATAATGAAAGAAAATTCGTTTTTTTTTTTTACTATGGGAACAATACTTGTGCTCTGTCCCTTTGCGAGGTCGCGTGCACGTTAAACTGTGTCTACGCTGCATGGAGATGGACAGTCCAACAGAAATAAACTGTTGATTTCTTGTGTTCCAATATGTGGAATACTAATTTTCACCAACATGTTAAATTGAAAAAATAAGGGAATTTCACGTACTGTGAATAACGTGTGGGGATACATAAAATGTAGCGTAAGACGTGCAATCCTGCTGAGAAAATCTTGAAGTGGGTTTTTTCCCTGCTATTTTCTACACATTAGTAATTGCTGCTGCTAAGACACTTGGAAATGAGTGAGGACAGTTCTAGGAGAGCGCGCTCAGTGTCTGCACGCTCACACAACTGTGCCTCGCCACGTCCAGTATATTATGTGGTTGTGCGTCTTCGCGAGGCAAATATAATCACGCTCTCTCGTCTCCGAGTGCTCGGTTAGAAGAGTTTGTTCGCTCTGTGTATTTTTTTGTGCTCTCTCACTTGTTATAAATGCAGCACTGGCCCGATCGGGCAAGTGACAGTTCTTGCACTGGCCCAAACCTCTCTCACACTGGCCCCGGGCCATCGGGCAGTCCTTATTGTCAAGTCCTGCAAGCGCTCAAAGGATTTGTTCATACTGGCAGCCCAAACCGATTTGTCTGATTTTACAAAAATGCACCCAGCCACATTTATTTGCTGTTTGAAATTAGATTAATCAGATTTGGTACAACTGGAATTCAACCAAACAACCGATGTGTAACATCAGACCTGTATGCTTTGTTGGTCACGCTGCAGGAAGTTCACTCTGTGCTCGTCAAGTTTCATCCTCTGTACCTTCCACATGGCTCTGAGTTCACGTCTGGCAGCCGCTTCCGATAACTGACTGTATTGAGCGATCAGGTCCATCCTGAGAATACACACATTGCAAATACACACATAGCAAATACACCATCTGGATATGCACCGTTAGAACCTCTAGCCTAAATATAACTATTTTTCATGTGTGTTACTGAATGCAGTCCCCTGATGGCTTTACCGTGCCCGGCGCTCCAGCTGCTCCTCGAGGGCCTGCAGTCTCTGTTCTCGGTCTCTGAGCTCTCGAGTGTAACTGAAATCATCTTCCTGTTCTTTCCGTCTTACAGCACTACGCCACTGAAACCACATTCATATAGTCAGAACTGCTCCTGTTGGCAGTTACCATTCCAATCCTGTATGTTGTTTTTTTAGGTATAGGTATAGTTCACCCAAAAATTAAAATTCTCTCATCATTTACTCACACTCATGCCATCCCAGATGTGTATAACTTTCTTTCTTCTGCAGAAAAAATATGAAGATTTTTAGAAGAATATTTCAGCTTTGTAGGTCCATACAATGCAAGTGAATGGGTGCCAAAATGTTGACACTATAAAAAGCAAATAAAGACATCATAAAAGTAATCCATAAGACTCCAGTGTTTTAATCCATAACTTCACAAGTGATATATATATATATATATATATATATAGATCAATATTTAAGTACTTCTTTGCTAGAAATTGTTCTCTCTGCCCGGTAGGGGGTGATATGCATGAAGAACGTGAATCAACAAAAACAACAAGAATGTGAAAGTAAAAGTAGAGATTTATCATAAAAAGGACATAAATATTGATCTGTTTCTCACCCACACCTATCATATCGCTTCTGAAGACATGGATATAACCACTGGAGTCTTATGGATTACTCTTATGCTGACTTATGTGATTTTTGGAACTTCAAAATTCTGGCACCCATTCACTTACATTGTATGGACCAAAAGAGCTGAGAAATTCTTCTATAAATCTTCATTCGAGTTCTGCAGAAGAAAGTCACACACATCTGGGATGGCATAACTGTTGTTATAATGAAAAGGGTTTCATGAACATTTTTCAAAATTCTCGAGTTGTGAGAATATAATGACAGAATATTTATTTTGGGGTGCAATATTCATTTAATCCACACACACACATTCCTCACCTCCTGGTCCAGCTCCAGCTGCTGTTTCAGCTCTTCGAATCGCTCTCTCTTCTGAGCCTCTTCTGCCAGACGCTGTGACACCTGGCAGCCTGCAGGGGGCGAGAGAGAGAACAGCTGTAGACTCTATATATACTGTCTGATCTCTATTCATCAACCTCAGTGGGGAAGGACCCCCTCTGTCTGTTTGTTCTGGTAAGTAATGCTTCACCTTCACAAGGTGAATAGTTGTAAGCACTCCTGGGCCAATCATAAACAGATTTTGATCTGGTGCAGACTCTTAAGCAATTATTGAGTGAGTTCCTTTTGACAACTCATAAACTGGATAATGAGCGCTTTATACACTATGAAGCTTTATACGGCTTCCCTACCATCTGATCACTTCTACAATGCTTCTAAAGAAGAAAAGTTTGCAAGGTTTCTGTGATTATTTTATTGCCGTTGTCTTTACAACCTTTATGGAGACTGTGGTGCCATTATCTCATTACCTAAAAGCAAACTTCGGTTAATCACTTTTATGTCTCGGTCAGATGTCTTTTCCTATTTAAGTGGCTGGTTCTTGGCCAGAATAAGCTTCAATGTGAACCAGAATTGAACAGTCCGACCATGTGAGACTTAGTAAATGTGTGTAAGGTGTGTGTATGTGAATGGGGTTGGAGGGGAAAGATTCCTGACCTCTGATTCTCTCCAGGGTTTTGGCCGCTGACTCTCTGACCTGGTTAATGAGCTCTTGTCGAGCCTTTTCAGTGCGCAGGGCCTAACGGAAGAAGATATTGGGGGGGGGGGAATAAGGAAGAGAGAATTTAACAGAAAACAGTACAGCTGCTTTTAGATGAGAGGTCAGAGCGTCCTGATGAAACTGGGTTACTGGACTAGGTTTTTTAAAATCTCTTCTGTGACCATCAGCTCCACATTGTTACTGGGTCTCTAAAAACAGTCAAAAACACTACAGTGTTTTAACTTTGTTAAAGGGATAGTTCACCCAAAAAGGAAAATTCTCATCATTTAAATCACCCTCACGCCATCCCAGATGTGTATGGCTTTCTTTTTTCTCTGTAGGTCCATACAATGCAAATGAATGGTGATCAGACCTTTGTAGCTCCATAAATCACACAAAGGAAACACAGAAGTAATCCATATGACTCCAGTGTTTAAATCCATGTCTAGGTGTGGGTGAGAAGCTGAACAATATTTAACTCCTTTTTTACTCTAAATCTCCCATTTAACTTTCACTTTCAGATGTGAAAGTGAAACTAAACAGCCACCACATGTGAAAGTGGAGAATTAGAATAAAAAAGGACTTAGTAATCTGATTTTCACCCACACCTATTATATAACTTCTGAAGACATAGATTTAAACACTGGAGTCTTATGGATTACTTCAATGTTTCCTTTATGTGATTTTTGAAGCTACAAAGGTCTGATCACCATTCACCTGCATTATATGGACCTACAGAGCTGAGATATTTTCTTAAAAATCTTTTTGAAGAAAAAAAAAAGAAAGTCATACACATCTGGGATGGCATGAGGGTGAATAAATGATGAGAGAATTTTCATTTTTGGGTGAACTGTCCCTTTAATGAAAAATATAATATTATTCATTTGGTGACACACAATGAGGTGCAAAGTCCACACTGAACATCTGGGACTCAAAATCGAATATATACTTGGAAATAAACTAAGTTTTAGGATTTGTATAAATTGTAAAGAAACTTTAAGAAGTGAAATTAATATGAAATACTTTTGTAGGTCACTACTTCAGTTCCAATGGATGAATTCCATTTAATTACTTCATTTGATATTAACTGTATAATTTATGATTTTTTTTTTTTTTTTTTTCATTTCAAAAACTGCAAAATAAGCAATTTCACAAATGGACTAATCATTCAAATAGCTTCATGACAGGTGCAGTACCTGTTCCTCCCTGCTAATGGCGCTGTGCCTGGCAATCGTCTCCATTCGACCACGGTACACAGCGCAGTCTCTCTCAATCTCCTCTACTTCCTGTAGAGAGAACGTCACAGCGATCCTGGGCACTGGCACATCCGACCAGAAGATGTAGTGCTGATTCACGGACAAAACAGAGTGTTAGATCTTCCAAGTCTCTGGTCTCATTTCCAAGTCTTAATTGTCTGAAATAGAAGTGTCTATTATTATGAAGCATTCAAAAGGCACCTGTGGGCAGCAGATTTTCAGCAGGTTGATAGTTTTTCCACACACGTACACGTCGTTTGCGATGTGTTTGAGAAACACAGGTACACAGTCCTCTGCATCACGTGAAATGAGAGTGTAGCCCTGTGTCCAAAAATTCTTATCTGCAGGAAAAGAGAGATACAGATAGAATACAGAATGGTGTTTAAACAGATGTTTGGGTTTCTCTATCTAGCCATCCATCCATCCATCCTAGGATTGGGACTTTCATGGGGAATCTGCAGTAAAACTCACCTCTGTAAGTTAAAAAATCTTCATTGACCTCAATCATGAACTCTTTATACACATCACGGAAGACACCACCATACACCCAGTCTGAAACAAACCTACAACACATATTACCACGCTATTACTTTCACTTGATGCAAATTTCACTGACACATTGTTTAAAAGTCAAAGTTGAAATATCTCAGCAGTTTTATAGTTTTTGTTTTGGCCTTGTCCATTGAGCTTCTTTAGGAAAATTTGAGATGGGAAATACATATTTATTTTCATCAGTAAATCCCAACTTAGTCTCACAGAACGAACGTTTCCATAACAAAATTTTAGCAAACTTCCATTTGCATTAGCAAACACACCATTCTGCATTTAGCCGCAGTTTCCTGGTGAAACGGAGTGGTGGTGGTGTAGTGGACTAAAGTACTGAACTGGTAAGTGGAAGGTTGTTGGTTCAATCCCCACAGCCACCACCACTGTGTCCTTGAGCAAGGCACTTAACTCCAGGTTGCTCCAGGGGGATTGTCCCTGTAATCAGGGCACTGTAAGTCGCTGTAAAAGCGTCTGCCAAATGCATAAATGTAAATGTAAAATGAACACTAGAGGCGCTACACTGTGCTTTTTATTCACTTTCACACAAATCACAAGTACCACAGCAGACTGTGACATTATAAACACTTTTTTTCACTCTATTACTCACATACTGCTATGTTATGATAACAAAACACTTTTACTTAATAAAAAAAAAAAAAAAAAAAAAACACATTTTAACGCTTGTATTACAGACCACCTACATTTACAGACTTATTCCAATGGTATTAGCATCCACGGTAGCTCGCCTGAAAAAGTGTTGGACTTTGAACTCGGAAGTCCATGGTTCGAGCCCAGACAAACACGCAAACTGACAAGTGAGACGAAAGTGTCATAGAAGCGACAAGAAATGAAGTGGTTGATACAGTAAATTTGCTTTTCATGTTGGATTTGCTTTTAGGACACTATGGGTTAGGTTTAAGTTTTAGGTTGGTAGGTTGGGGAGGTACTTTTTACTCCTCCCTAACCTAAAACCTCCAAACATTCACCTAAAAAAAACTCATCTGATTACAACACCATTTCACTTGCTTTTGGCGCCCCCAACTGGACATCTCACAGGGAAACTGCAACGAAACGAGTAATGACGGACGTAATTTCATGAGATCAGGCTGGTCAATCCTGTTCTGGTGTTCACCTCAAAAGGCACAGTTCATGTTTTCCCCCACCTAAACAGTCTTGTTATTTCAGAGGCAGAGAAATTTAAAACAATTTGATGAAAGTAGTCTTTTTTTCTTAGAATTATGTACATTGTTGAATCATGCATTATAAGGCCAGTGACATTTATAAAGGAAGTGAATAATAGAATCCATGTAGATTGTAAATAAATGTTAAAAACCCAGAAGAGAGTGTCTCACCGTGTGTATGGCTCACAGCTGCTCTTCAACAGTGACAGCAGCACAGGATGATTCTCATTACTGCAGTTACTCTGTGCTTCATTATACAGATACGAGAGCAGCTTCACACCCTGAACCAACACAGAGACATAACACTACCAGTTACATAAACGCCTCCAGACACCTCCAACACCGGTCCAAAACACTTCTTGTTGAAAACTGTCTACGCAGAAGTTGCGCTACAAATGATCTTTATCCGACTCTTTGACTAACAAGGTTGTAGACTAACATTTGTTACTTTTAATGTCACCTTGATATATCACAAGAACTACTATGGCAAAAAGTACTGTGTAAAAATATTGATTTTGAAATGCATTTCTTTATAGATCTTCATTTGAATCGATTCGTAAATCCCAAGATTGATGTTTTAGTATACTGTATGCACAACTCTCCATCTGTGATTTTTTACTCTATGTAGGCTAGAGATTTCACTTACCAGTGATAGAGTAGTATATTGGCGAAAAAGTTCAGCATCCTTTGAACTGCGTATTGAGAGTTTAAATTTGATTTGACTCGTTGCGTGTAACGTGTGTCCAAAGACAAGATCCACGCAATCCATTTATCATTGAATAATGTCACTTTCAATACACTTTCTGTTCTTTTCACTCAGTTGTTGATCAAAAACAACAAAAAATAAACATTTATTTCTAATTACATTATTTTTATTCTGCTTTCACAATGTGAAGAGATTTCACAATGTCACTATATTTCATGAACAATATCGCATGAACTACTCCATTGGACTACACTTAAAATCTCGTTTCTCTGCTCAAACCCCCATTCAAATTTTTCTTCCAGGTTATTTTCATAGGGACACTTTAAACTTTATTTTCTCACCATTCAATTTTAATATCTATTAGCTTCCTTTACTGTGAGAGAATGTTTCTAAAGCAGGAAAAAAAGCTACAAACCAGACACCTTATTTATTTATCTGTCAAAATCACTGAAAGCGTTTAGAATTATTTGTCAATGTTTTTAAAATTCAGTAAATGACGGAATTTTTTTTGTTAAAGCAACCTCTGAACTGATAGTTTTCTAAAAGATATATCTGAAGTGTCCAATGAGAAGGTTTCTTACTACAGGAAAAGTAGCTCGTCCAACACCTGTGATTTCATCCACACAACACAGTTCTGACAGATACCTGATCAATGTAAACAAAACATACAGTGAAAAGTTATTTCAGAAGCAGAGAAATTAGTTACATTTTGAAGAACGATTACAAAGACATACATTGTTTTCTTTAAAATAACTTGAACGGATGAATCATGCACAGTAAGACCAGGGACATTTAAGATTTGTGATTTATTAAGAATTTTGAATAATCACATTTATTAGGATGAAGGGGGATAGTTGTTAGTTACCTGAGCTGACGCCCCAGTTTACGGAAATGACAGCCGATTGTTAGAAGACTCAGAGAGGCAGGGGTGCTCAACACACATGCTCTATAGTAATGCAGGTACCGCCGCAGACATCCTGTGAAAGCCTGGGAAACACACACACCCACACGTGTAAAAAATACACTAACATCTTGCTGGGGAAGAAGAATCTGAAGGATATATAAAGCTGACACTAGATCAGTCTAAACATCTGCCTGAAGCAGCGTAAGAAATAACAGCACATGTCACCTGGAAGACGAGTCCCTTCTGACTGTCACTGCTCAGAGAGAAGCGGCTGAGCCGCAGGTAGTGTGTGCCGTACTGTGCCAGCTCACCCAGCAGTCTGGACACACTCTCAGGAGACGTACCGGACACACAGATATCTGGACGAACATCAAACTGCACACTCACCTGGAACAGAGCATAACACACAAAGAGAAAGGCAAAAAAGTCAAGTATTTAAGTTTTTTTTTCTTCTATAAATTATCCTCCCTGCCCAGTAGGTGGCGATATGCACAAATAATGCGAAACACTAAAAACAGAAGAACTCTTAGAATAATTTTTTTATATAGTAAAAAAGGACTTAAAATATTGATCTGTTTCACACACACACACACACTAATATCACTTCAGAAGACATGGATTAAACCACTGGAGTCGTATGGATTACTTTTATGTTGCTTTTATGTGCTTTTTAGTCACTATTCACTTGAATTGTATGGACCTACAGAGCCAAGATATTTTTCTAAAAATCTTCATTTATGTTCTGCAGAAGAAAGAAAGTCATTCACATCTGAGATGGCATGAGGGTGAGCAAATGATGAAAGAATTTTCATTTTTGAGGGAACTATCCCTTTAATTCAGCTACCTCATTGAGGGGAAATGTGGCTGATGCCACCCCGATCAACACATTGAGCACATCTTTAACCAGTTGACTCTGACAGTCCAGTGGCAGGGGCAGGAGGGGTGACGGGGTCTGTGTGGACAGAATATTCCTCATCTCGCCTTCCCACAGCCGGTACAGCTGATCAAACGCCTCCCTGCCCGCCTCTGTCAGGTATGGGGGCTCCTTCTGACCCGGAGGACTGAAGGAGAGAGAGAAAGGATCAGAAATACTGCCCACATTCAAGTTAAATCAGACTATGTTTTTAAGACCAATCAGACTGCTCTCTCTTTCTCACCAGCCGATGTTCTCCCAACAGCGTCGTCTGCCGGGTACAAATGTCCGCAGTGCCTCCCACATGTCAATCTCAGGACTGGGCTCTGACTGGGAGTCTGGAGTCAGATTAGAGGCGGACTGGAAGCCTTCATCTTCAGACTGATCCAAACACAGAGGAACCTGCAGATTATCATGGGGAAAAGACAATCGTGAAAAGGACAAATTGCTTGATAAAATAAAAGCATTCCATCAAAACATTTTGAAATTACTATAACCATCTTTCCACTGAAAAAGAGGAATTGTATTCTTTAGTTTTGAAGAGTTCAGAATAGACTGCCCAATGGTGACTTCAGCTTTTATAACTTACTCTAAAAACTAGGGATGCACCAATATAGAAAATCTGGGGTGATGAACAGTTGATCATTTGCATAATATATTATATGATAATTTATGTATGGTGAACAACCAATATGATGGCTGAAATTATAAATCTATTCGGCTTTGTAAAATAGCGTTCACACAAAAGCTCCAGTCTAAAATTTGAAATCAACAAGAAATTGACCCTATTTAGTTTTGTAATTCATAGACGCATTATTCTAAAGAAAAAACAAAAAATGTCTTTGTGATCTTTCATCAAAAAATAATAACTTCCTCCACCTCTGGAACAAGTATGGAACACCCACTTTTGACGATCAAGTCCCGTCCTACATTTTTCTTTAATATTCTGTTTCACTCAGAAAAAGTAAAATGGGTAGCGAATGCCATGCAATTTCATGCTGACATTATCGAACTTATAAAAACACTATAATATTGGCCATTACTGATATATTTATCTATATATTTCGTGCATTCCAACTAAAATCTGTAATAATGAAAACTGGATCAATTAAGCATCTTCACCCGTATACTCAAGCCAGTGAGGTCTGCGTTACTCGGGATGGGTGGCATGTCAAGTCGAATGTCCATATCTCCTGTCCTGGAATGCTGTAGGGCACCAAACAGTGACAGTCTGGTCTCTCTTTCAAACCTCTCCTCTGTGTCCGCCCTTCGGCCTAGTCCCGGCAGCCCAGTGCCTGGTGGCGCGTCCATGATGCTCAGCGTCCTGCAGATGCCCCCAAACACACCCCACTCCTCACCACAGATCAGAGACCACGCCCTCTCCTCTAACCGCTGCGTGTCCTGGCTCAGGTACCCACCCAGAGGGGGTCTGCGCAGAACGGGGCGTTCCCGCCGCATATAGTCATGACTGAAAGACAAAGGGGGCGGACCCACGGAGCCGGCAAGCTGCACCAGAAGTTCCAGGACGGAATCGAGCTCACACAGACCCGAAGAGGACGCCCCGTCCCGAAGCTGACCCAGAAGCTCCTCCAATCTCTCCGCCTCCTCATCACGACCTGAAACGCGCAGGTCAAATGTGATCATCAGTATTTTATTATGGGCGGGTGTGTTGGACAGGGCGTTTGGTGTCGGTTTGGATGCCCAATCTTGGAAGAGGCCTGCAAGCAGAGCCCCGTACGCACGCTTGCGCAGTGACCGACGCGCCGCGTCCCGCGAGACTGCCCCAAAACTGCGTCGTTTCCATGACAACCCAGAGATGCTGCAGTCGCAGAGCGCACCCAACAGCTCTGTGATGCTGCTGCTGTTGCCGTGGCAACCGGACATCTCAGTGAGAGTGAACGATCATGATGCAGTGTGACCTGTGCAAGACAAACAACATTTATGTCATTAAATATTGAAACGATAAAAATTAATTACTTCAGAATTTACATATGTCCTAAAAAAAGGATTTGTCCTTTATTTTGCTGGTATCCCTTCTGGGAGACTAGACTGGGAGCTGCTAAGACCAGCAAATCAGCTAGTTTAAAGTGTTTTTTTATTTATTTTATTTTTCAGCAGGGATGTCTTGCATTCTAAATGTGAGACTCTCGAGTAAGCTAAGAAAATGTGCTAAATAAATTGACACTTATTTCACATTATTATATTCAAGTATAAATTATTATATTTTGAATTGCATTCACAGTATTTATTTCTTATATCTATATTTATATTACTCTAGTCATAATATTAAAATGGACTAAGCACATATCTGCTGAGAATGAACCAAAACCACGTAATTACAGCAAACAGAACCAACGTGTGCTCATATATAAATCTCTCATGTTTATTAGATCGATAACTTGTTTATTTAGCAGATAAATAGACTGAAGTTGCTATTTTTAATACAAAAGCTAGTAAACAAACACAACCGAAGCATGCAAACGTCACGATATTAATCTCTATGTCTCTATTTGACCATTTACTCACTTGTAAAACGCAAGTTTCAGCTCTCCGAGCAGCAAATGTTCCGTTTTCATTAGACAATAAATATGTTTTAATAAAAATAATCATTTAATACACATACACATTAAACGCGATCTCCTGACAGACTTCCTTAACCGCCGCGCTACACACTGAAATTCCGCCCTCTCTCTAATCTCATTGGATGAAATTTCACAGACTCTGTCGTTCATAGGCTAAACCAGAAACATTTCTCTGTAAGTCCCGCCCTTACTCTTATCTCATTGGATACAATTTCACAGCTTCTGTCGTTCATAAACTAAACCAGAAATATTTCTATGTAAATCCCGCCCTCTCTCTAATCTTATTGGATAAAATTTCACAGCCTCTGCCGTTCATAGGCTAAACCAGAAACACTTCTATATAAATCCCGCCCTCACTCTTATCTCATTGGCTAAAGGTGAGGCCTCATGACGTAACCAGTTTCAAACGATAAGAGCGCCTGCTGGTGGCGTGGCGGGAATTAATCATGCTTTTGTTTACGAATTGAGGGAGCTGAACTGATTTCTGCATACACGTATGAATGTTAGGCTATATATAGATTATACATTATATATTTAGATATTCACCTTACAAAATGAAACACAAAGTACACATACCAAGCTCTCTCTTGTTTGCCTGACACTCATTCTCACGAAAATGTTATATCTCATTAGACAGTCAAGGTGACACCACTGCTAACTGTACATACTTCCGTTTTTATATGGCACTGGTTTCTGTTAGTAGATAAAGCTTTGAATACACTACATTTTTTATTCGCCCATAGGCTTCAAGTACACCATTAATTATTTATGATTAACGCAGCATTGTTTTGGTTAATGTTTCTGAACAGAATGCATAAATGCAGTTTCATATACAAAATTAAGGTATACATTTACATGCAGTCGTATAAATGCAGAAAACAAACCCTTTAATTTCACCAAAGGGAAAACTCGCCAAGAAGTGAACTTTATAACAAGTTCAACCAGAGCTCGGTACAGTTAAATCCCCAAACGCAAGGAACAACAACTCCATTCAGGTTCAAACTCACCCTCTGGCTCCTGTGAGATATGCAGATGCTTTGAACACTTCCACAAGCTACAACTGTTTGTGGTCAAGAGCTACATTATTAATCATGACAACTACTTTTTCTGTTTCTGGGTTTTTCTCAGACTGTTACCGATAATCCTTGCTTTTTAGAGTTTCGCCTTTAAGGCAAAAAGAAGACGTCTCATTAATATCTGAGGGTGATACACCACTGCAGGTGAATGCAAACACAAACACACTCACATACACCTGCCAGAGTGTTTTCCATTGAGTTGCGGAATCTGCTTTGAAATGGCATACACTCAAAAAAGTTAATTTGAGTTTTACGCATTTCAATTTCTTAACAAAATTCCATTAGATTGAATTGGGCAATATTTAACTAAATAAAATGTTTTTTATTTATTATTATTTTTTTTTTTTTAGTGTAGCTACAATCTACAATTTCATTTTGACAAAGTTAGGCATTTTTCAAAAAGGTACAGTAGTTACCTTTACAACCAGCAGTGCAGGGTTGATTACTTCTCAATTGTAATTTGGTACTGATTACAAATTACATGACTAAAGTTGTAGTCAGTAATGTAATCTCTTGGATTAAATTTTTTTGAAGGCAATCTAATCTGATTGCTTTTAGATTACTTTTGGATTACTTGTTTATTTGATGGCACATGCATTTGAGTAGAGTAAGCTTGAACCATTTTGACAGTGTTGCTTAAATGCATTAATTAACTACTTAATAGATCAAAATATGAGATTTGATAAGATTTTGTGTGTGTGTGTGTGTGTGTGTGTGTGTGTTTAACTCACTATTTTTCTGTTTCTGAGTGAAATAAAAAAGGCACTTAAAATGTTTTTACTCTGACATTCCATGTGAGGTAAGATCAGATCAGTTATATTTGTGTAAAAAAAAAGAAAAAAGAAAACCTTCTCAAAAGTTGTCACAAAAGCGCTTTCATGTACATTTTGGAGGCTGAGTACAAAAGCAATTTGAAAAACTAAAACTAGCTTTACCGCACTAATACAATCGGTAGAGGGATCAATAAATCATTAATTTACTGCAGTTGCCTGATTAATATGTAATCATTTAGTCTTTAAAAAAGTAAATGTAATCTTATAATTACAAGTACTTAAATATTTGTAATCTGATTATGTAATGCAGATTACAAGTAATCTGTAACTACTCAGCAGCACTAACTACCAGCTACTAACAAAAATGACCTAACTCCATTTAATCTGTTTAAGAGTCATCTTTTAAATACATAATTATCAAATGATTTGATTTGTAAAATTTTTACTATCAGAGAAATCTAGCAGAAAAACAACAAGAATCTAGGAGACAGCATTAAACTGAATAACAGATAGCCTACATTCTAAACAAATAGGCTACAACTAATAAAACTAGAAAACATTTTTATAAAATAATTTCTGTGTGAGAAAAATGTCTGTTACACCATTTCGCTACTGAAAAGAACTCACTGCTTTTAGTTAGTTAGTTTCTCCCCAACAGTGTTAAAAAATTAACGTGCGTTACGTAATCAGATTACTTTTTTCGAGTAACGAATCAAATAACGCAATATTTTTTTTATTTTAGACCATAATATCAGAGTTACTTTTTAAATAAAGTAATGCGTTGCTTTTGTACACCTCTGTCCCTGTATTGCGAGAAATCAGGAGTAAAAGTGTGCAGATTTCGGGGAGGAGACATGTGCATGATTGACATTGTATCTATAGAGTGTGAGGCCAGAGACTATTTAGCAGAGAGACGAGTCACTTCTATTTAAATAAATGGGAGAAAATGGAACGCCCAACCAAGAAGTCTCTAGCACCCAGGGGCGTAGATTCTATGCCCCTGGGTGCAGAATTATTCACCCAATAATCAAAACAAGCAAGTACAACCCCCCCCAATAGTTATACCATGATCAATGGAAACATGTAAATGCTTCACGCTGCAACCCCCCCCTCCCCCTCCCTCCCTCCCTTGCAGGTAAAAGGTGTATTTAGTGTGATAGGAGGTCAACAACATTCAGTTGAGTGAAATGCGGTTGATTCACGTGTTAATACACACTGCATTAAAAAAAATCAGTAAACGCGTTTAGGCAGAGGGATTAGACTAGTCTTCAACTGGCCACGACATGATACACAGGGTGAAATATTCACTCAATTCTCTGACTTATGCAGCCGAACTGCTCTGTGTTACAGCTCACCGTAACTGGAAGAATGGGATGAGAAAAGCTGACCCTGGATCAGTGGCTCCGTGCAATGTTCTACATTGATTGTGTATGCAGAAAAAATGTCTTAGTTTCTAAAAATATTCTACATTTTTGTTTTCTAATGAACAAGTAGTTTGATTCATGAAACAAACCGTTTTTATGACATTTTGGTAGCATTAAAAATGATTCCATTCAAGTTGTATCAAAATGCGCCTTTGAAGTTGTGGCATCTGTACGCACTGTGGATCAACTCAAAACAAGTGTGCACTGAGATGACTTAAGTGAAAAATATTCATTTATTCATCAGACTTATTCCTTGAACACGTTAGGCTGGCATTCCCCATTTAATTTTATCCTGACTTTTGAAGAACATCTAACATTGACTCTGGCATTGTTGATGGGCACAGCACATGATGACGTATATGATGCAGGTTCAAGTGTTGGACTTTGCTGCTTTAGGCAAGACAGTGGTTATTCTTCATTATTCATATTGGCTGCCATGTTGATGGAAAACGAATCATGCATATTCATGTTATTGATTCTTTATTATAAATATGACGTGAAGACCTACTTTCTAAATATCTGTTTACTATGTTGTTTTGACATGAGTGTCGTACAGTAGCTAGCATGACCTGTAATGTCTCTTGTATGCAATGCATGGCTTCTTTGTATGGAATGCACAGCAGAGCAGAAGAGAAAGTGGCTGTGAGAAAAAAGTAACGCAAAAGTAATGCTTTACTTTCCATAAATTAAAAAAAAAATAAAAAAAATTAATTGTTACTATTTTTAAGGAGTAACGCAATATTCTAACGAGTTACTTTTAAAAGTAACGTTACCCAACACTGTTTGTTTTCCATAAGTGAAGGATCACACGGAGGGAATGAAAGGGCCAGATCTTATTTTCCCAGCATAAAAACCTGAGCTGTTTTTTCTTCTGAAGCCTGCAGTTGCTCAAGGAAAAGTTAATTCGGTGTGCATGCAGACGGCCCACACGGTATGAGCGGATTAATTTGGTTATAGAATCACGGGTAATATAAGCTCTTATGAGAGCGTCCAACAGCAGAGAGTATTCAAACACATTTAGCATTTATGCAACAAGCCTCATCCTAATTCTCTGATTGTGTTTAACTATTAGACAGAAGGCTTATAATGAAGGATTATTACTGAGACATTATGAATTTACATAAGTCAAGAGCCATAAAAGATGAAGGGTTTATATTTAAATTGTGTCTTCATCTCTTATGAAATCCAATAATAGAAGTGTGATTAGATTTGGGTCTGCGGTGTAAATCGTGAGTAGAGTTCTGATAACATGGTTGAAATATTCTATATATTATTAAATATACTATATATTATTTAAGTATTATGTTATATAGTATATTACTTAAAATTAATTACATTTGTATAATTATATATATGTATATACAGTGCATCCGGAAAGTATTCACAGCGCTTCACTTTTTCCAAATTCTGTTATGTTACAGCCTTATTCCAAAATGGATTAAATTAATTATTTTCCTCAAAATTCTACAAACAATACCCCATAATGACAATGTGAAAGAAGTTTGTTTGAAATCTTTGCAAATTTATAAAAGATAAAAAAAAACGAAAAAATAAAAAAAAAATCACATGTACATAAGTATTCACAGCCTTTGCTCAATACTTTGTTGAAGCACCTTTGGCACCAATTACAGCCTCAAGTCTTTTGAGTATTTGGCACACCTATTTTTGGGCATTTTCTCCCATTCTTCTTTGCAGGACCTCTCAAGCTCCATCAGGTTGGATGGGGAGCATCGGTGCACAGACATTTTCAGATCTCTCCAGAGATGTTCAATCGGTTCAAGTCTGGGCTCTGGCTGGGCCACTCAAGGACATTCACAGAGTTGTCCCAGAGCCACTCCTTTGTTATTTTGGCTGTGTGCTTAGGGTCGCTGTCCTGTTGGAAGATGAACCTTCGCCCCAGTCTGAGGTCCAGAGCGCTCTGGAGCAGGTTTTCATCAAGGATGTCTCTGTACATTGCTGCATTCATCTTTCTCTCGATCCTGACTACTCTCCCAGTTCCTGCCACTGAAAAACATCCCCACAGCATGATGCTGCCACCACCATGCTTCACTGTAGGGATGGTATTGGCCAGGTGATAAGCAGTGCCTGGTTTCCTCCAGACATGATGCTTGCCATTCAGGCCAAAGAGTTCAATCTTTGTTTCTCATGGTCTGAGAGTCCTTCAGGTGCCTTTTGGAAAACTCCAGGCGGGCTGTCATGTGCCTTTTACTGAGGAGTGGCTTCCGTCTGGCCACTCTACCATACAGGCCTGATTGGCAGAGTGCTGCAGAGATGGTTGTTCTTCTGGAAGGTTCTCCTCTCTCCACAGAGAAACGCTGGAGCTCTGTCAGAGTGACCATCGGGCTCTTGGTCACCTCCCTGACTAAGGCCCTTCTCCCCCGATCGCTCAGTTTGGCCTGGCGGCCAGCTCTAGGAAGAGTCCTGGTGGTTCCAAACATCTTCCATTTACGGATGATGTAGGCCACTGTGCTCATTGGGACCTTCAATGCTGCAGAAATTTTTCTGTACCCTTCCCCAGATCTGTGCCTCGATACAATCCTGTCTCGGAGGTCTACAGACAATTCCTTGGGACTTCATGGCTTGGTTTGTGCTCTGAAATGCACTGTTAACTGTGGGACCTTATATAGACAGGTGTATGCCTTTCCATATCATGTCCAATCAACTGAATTTACCACAGGTGGACTCCAATCAAGTTGTAGAAACATCTCAAGGATGATCAGTGGAAACAGGATGCACCTGAGCTCAATTTTGAATGTCATGGCAAAGGCTGTGAATATTTATGTACATGTGATTTTTTTCGTTTTTTATTTTTAATAAATTTGCAAAGATTTCAAACAAACTTCTTTCACGTTGTCATTATGGGGTATTGTTTGTAGAATTTTGAGGAAAATAATGAATTTAATCCATTTTGGAATATGGCTGTAACATAACAAAATGTGGAAAAAGTGAAGAGCTGTGAATACTTTCCGGATGCACTGTATATATATATATATATATATATATATATATATATATATATATATATATATATATATATATATATATATATACATACACACACACACACACACTGATCAGCCACAACATTAAAACTACCAGCCTAATATTGTGTAGGTCCTCCACATGCTGCCAAAACAGCGCCAACCCGCATCTCAGAATAGCCTTCTGATATTATATTCTTCTCAACACAATTGTACAGAGCGGTTATCTGAGTTACCGTACACTTTACCGTAGTCAGCTTGAACCAGTCTGGCCATTCTCTGTTGACCTCTCTCATCAACAAGTCCTTTCTGTCCACAGAACTGCCGCTCACTGGATGTTTTTTGTTTTTGGCACCATTCTGAGTAAATTCTAGAGACTGTTGTGTGTGAAAATCCCAGGAGATCAGCAGTTACAGAAATACTCAAACCAGCCCGTCTGGCACCAGCAAACATCCATGCGATTATCTAATCAGCCAACCATGTGGCAGCAGTGCAGTGCATAAAATCATGCAGATACGGGTCAGGAGCTTCAGTTAATGTTCACATCAACCATCAGAATGGGGAAAAATGTGATCTCAGTGATTTCGACTGTGGCATGATTGTTGGTGCCAGATGAGCTGGTTTGAGTATTTCTGTAACTGCTGATCTCCTGCGTTTTGTTTCACATGAAGTGTAATAAATTACTTTGACTTTGCCTTTGTTTAGTCCAGCAGCAATTCAGAATTGTTTATGTAATAATTTTGCTGAAAATCTGACTCGTTTTTTGTAGTCTAGAAAAGAGGCGAAACGAAACTGTTGAGAAATTAAGGTGTATATTTATTGAAAAAAGGACCAGGTGGCATGATCAGTCCTCCGAGAGCTGCAGTGTCTGAATCCATTCGCAGTTCTCTGTCTGAAGTCCCAGAATGCTTTGCTCTCGACACATTCACAAGTAAAAGGAAAGATATAAACAACAACAAACTGAGTTTTCTCAGAGCATAATGCACAGGAGAACAAGTGTAGACAGATTAGCATTTTTAATACAAAGGCATATATTTTCATAAGGACATAAAATAATAATATTAACTGCACAGCAGTAAGAAAAGGTTGTGTACAGATTATTTGTTGATACACATCAATTAAACACAATTTTGGGTCAGTACAGTAATAAAAAAAAGTGTGCTAATCAATATTTCTTTTGCATAAAGACCAAACATAATGGCAGCTGTCTAGATGGACATTCTCAAGCGTTTTCCCAATGCAGTAAAACTCCTAAAAAGCAAACACACACACACACACACACTCAAAAAATTTGCACGTTATTAAAAACTGCGCTTTTGCTCTAAACATACAGCATGTTCAAATATATTGGCATGTTCTGGCTACAGCACATCTCTGAATACTTAACTTACTGTTAACACCACACTTTACATACGCCACGACCTCTGACCTCTACACGCCCAACAACTACCCCCCACCCCCTTTGAATCCCAAATCGACATCTTCAGAATCACTGTACCAATCCCATTTAAACACCTTAAGGCACGTTGTGGCTACAGAAAGGCTTAAAGAAGCATTTCACACTCAACTACGGAGACTTGCATCTTCGCTTGTGCTTTAAAAGAGTAGTTCACCCAAAAAAGAAAATTCTGTTATTATTTACTCGCCCTCATGTAGTTTCAAACCTGTGCGCGGTTATTTTTGTATGGCAAGAGCTGTGATTTGAAAATGTCTCCTTTTGTGTTCCACGCAAAAATAACAGTATGCGTGTTTTGAACGAAAGGCAGGCGAGTAAAAATGTCAGAATTTTCATTTTTGGGGAACTATACCTTTAAATTAAAGAGAAAGGGAAAAGAGTGGATTTGAAAGCAGGAGTCAGCATTACGCATGCAGTTACGATCAAACGAAGCTCCCGCTGGTTTTATTAAAGTGGAGGGGAAGAGGGGGGGTCGTGCCAAGACGCTTCACGCCAAGCAGCATGGCCCAACTTTTAAAGCACCCTAGCTGCGTTCAAAGAGAAGGAATCCCAGCGTCCGACATCGCAAGCCATTTGTTACCATGAAGCCGTGCTGTCAATCGAAATGAGGGGATTGACAGAAATTACAGACATCAACGGTTCTGAAATCAGGTCCCTGTAACCTAAATCCTGATATTCACAAAAACACAAAAAAATGTTCTCAGATCAGTGAGATCATGAAATTTACTGATCTAAAAACCCAGTGGGACACATTTACAGAAAACCTGTTGAAGACGCTCAAACACTACCAGTCAAAAGTTTAGGCAAATATAATTTCACTTACTTATGAATTTCTCTACCAAAAAAAAAAAAAAAAAATTTAATTACGTATTTTTTTAACAGATGACTTGGGCAGGATAGTGAAGAAGTAAGTGCCAGTCTACAAGGGAACTCCTTCAATACTGTTCAGAATCTTTTAACTGGTACTGTAGATGTTGCAGAAATAATGTAAATGAAAAAAAATATATCTGGTTTGAATAGGTTTCAGAGCAGAATTCTTTCTCGGTTCTACAACAACATCTTGTTAAGTGCCTCAGACAAATTAGTTTGTCATGATCCTTCCTGCCAAAGTAAAAACCATTAACGTTCTAGATATCACAGTGAAACCATTCTAACGAAAGAAAAACTCCAAGATTTGAGGCCAGAAAGTGTCAAATTACACAAAATGTTTCTGTAATTTCTCAACATCACTTGCATAATTGTCTCTAAACGCTAGAATATACTTTGTTGTCCGCGTGCTGTTAAGAGTTTTCACAGGTGCCATCATACATAAAAATGAAATGCCTTACAATGACAATTTTTTATTCGTTATTGCCGTTATTGATTATTTGTGGGTCTGCTAGTTGGTCCATGTAGCTGAATTGAAATAAAAGGTTATGAAGTCTTAGGGCACGTCCACACTAAAGTGTAGGCTATTCTTCGTTTTTCCACGTTCCGTTACGTTTCACGCACGGTCAAGCACTCTAGCTTTTCAAAGTATACTCTTTTGGACTGAGAGCCCATATGGATGTGTTCGATGCATGCGCACTACGTCTGCGTTGTGATACTCTGTAGTACAGAGGATATTTTGGCCTTGAAACATGTCATTTGTTCAGTACATCGACAATTTGTGTCGTACGTAATAAATACAGTCAGTATCGAACCTATCACAACTCTAGAAATAAAGACTTTTCACACATACCATCATAGTACATAAAACTGAAAGGCCTTATAATGAATATTATTTATTAGTTATTGCCTTATATGATTATCTGTAAGTCTGCTAGTTGGTCCATGTAGCTGAAATGAAAAAGTATACTCTTTTGACAGTGAGGCCGTACAAAAGCATTTAACGCATGCACACTAAGATTGCTGCGCAATACTCCTTAATAGTCAACGGCAGGTGCATGCGCGACGACGTGCAAAGATGCGCACTGTCCACGTGTCTTGAAAAACTGGGCTGCACACAGACAGTATGTGTGTACTGTGCAGACGACATAATTTCAATCACGTGCTAGCGGCACGTGGAAAACCAAAGTATACTTTGGCCTTTTAAGACAAATAGTGCTGTATGTAATAAATTCAGTTAGTACTGAACCTTTCAGTATTAAAACAACTTTTTGAAATAACATAACTCTGGAAATAAAGACTTCACAGGTAACATCATACGTAAAAATGAATTGCCTTTATTCGTTATTGCCTGCGTTGAATATTTGTGAGTATTCTCGTTGGTCCTGTGCTGATGACAAAATTTGCGTCACGCGCACCGTGTGCGAGACTTAGCAGCTCGCGGACAACCGAAGTATAATTTGTGCCATTCGCAATCAATTCCGTCAGTATCAACCTTTCACAATTAAACACCTTTCTAAAATAACACAACACTGAAAATAAAGATTTTTCACAGGTGCCATCATACTTAAAAATGAAATGCCTTACAGTGACAATTTTTTATTCGTTTTTGCCTGCGTTGATTATTTGTGTGTCTGTTCGTTGGTCCATGTAGCTGAATTGAAATAAAAAGTTATGAAGTCTTCAGCCACATCCACACTAAAGTCTAGGGTATACTTCGTTTTTCCGTGGTCAGTTACGTCTCACGCACGGTCGAGCATTCTAGCTTTTCAAAGTATACTCTTTTGACTGCGAGCCCGTACAGATGCGTTCAATGCATGAGCACTACGACTGCTTTGCGATATTTTTAGTATAGTCAACTGCAGGTGCATGCGCTGACGATGAGCAAAGACATGGATAGTCCGTGTGTCTAGAAAAACTGGGGTGCGTGCATGCATGCAGTCCGCGCATACTGTGCTGATGACGAAATCTGCATCACGTACACTGTAAATGAGATGTAGCAGTTCGCAGAAAACCGAAGTATACATCAGCCATAAGATATCAACAATTTGTGCGATACGTAATAAATTCAGTCAGTATCGACCTTTCACAATTAAACTCAATTCTGAAGAACACAACTTTGGAAATAACAATATTTCACATTTGTAAAAATTAAATGCCTTATAACGACAAATTTTATTTGTTATTGCCCGCGTTGATTATCTGTGGGTCTGCTAGTTGATTTAGCAGATGTAGCTGAATTAAAATTGAAGCTTATGAAACAGAATGTCTCTGATCGTGTTATTGGCTATGCTCGAAATTGGAATACTAGTGTACTGCATACTGTGCAGTATCCACTGCAATCTATTTTATTTAACTTTTTTTCTGAGATGATGTCACTTTCAGCAGTTTTGGTTGGTCGATACCAGATATGACCTCACTGTAGGCTCCTCCCCCGCATACATACGCTGCAGGATTCTACCAGTGACACTGGGCGGATCCCTTTTGGTCAAAATATAGGCAACCTGTTGCACGCGCGCACACACACACACACGCAAACACGCTCTTACACAGAATTGACACAAGGCCGTCTATTTAAAAAGTTATTTTCCTCTTATAAAGACTGCACATTAAAAAATATATAGAATACAATTCTTAAAACCTTTTTCTCTCTACACAGGAAAAAAATTGAACATCTGATTATAGTTATATGCTAAATACACACGCAGTGTGTTCATACACACATTTTCTCTCTCTCTCTCTGTTGTCCGCTGGCAGGGTTAAAGGTCAGTGACTTTGTTCTCAAGTGCTGCTGCGATCTGTTGCAGTCTCAGAGTTAACTGTTTACTCTGAGCAGCAGGGTCCTCCTCCAGAGACATTATTATCTAAAGAGAGAGAGATACAGATAGATTAAATGACCAGGGAATGAACAAATGCATTTTTAAAAGTACAAATATTAAATGTAGTCTCTCAATATGAGCTCATAAAAATGGCATTTACTGTATAATAAATATACAATAGGGATTTGAAAAATGCTCTTTAAAATGGTTTTAGATTAAGAATAGCATGTCACACTGGAGAACAGAACTTTGTGTGTGTTTGTATACTCACCCCATCGTAGTATTTACTGGCGTACCGGTAGAGCTGGTGAAGTGCCACCTGTGTGTTCAGTTTCTCTGTGTGTGCCTGAAGAACAAACACAAGTCAACACCCGTCTCTCGTTTTCCTAATAATATCAATGAAAGCCCGCACATACACTCACCCGAGACACTTCAGCCAGATGTGTGTTCATCTCCTGGTCACTGACGGGCACCATCTGCCGAACTCCTTTATAGTACCTATGGAAACACAAAACGGCTATTTACACATAGCTGGACTTCAGCGTGAACTCTGGTCCACATTGCGGATACTTCTGGCCAAGAACTGCTCACTTAGACAGGAAGAGACCTTCTGATGCGACCAACATCTCAACTCTACTACTAATTGGATGTTTAGTGGCAGGTTAAATCTGAAATCTCTAATAACTAAAGTCCCTTTAAGGTAAACAACGCCCCAGGCAGCTATATTATTTTATCTAGGCAATAGTCATGCAAATACAGATCTTATGTACTTGAATGGGGAAAGACAAAAAAATCTCCAAAACTGTTCAATTAAATTTAAATTTAAATAATATGTCAAATCAGGAATAAGAAATAACAATTAGGTCTGGGAACCGAGAATCAGTTCTCATTTAGAACCGGTTCCATTTGAAAAAAAAAGTCTGGAACTGAATGATTTTCATGACTTTCGGTTCCGTTACTTGTTCTGTAACGTGTATTCTTCCACCGATGCGGACAGGATGGTTTGCTAAAATACTCGTGCAACCATTCAGACGAACTGCAACACCGTTATTGAATTAGCAGCACAAAACACACAGCATGACCAGTGTAGTTCGATTGTTGGACAAATGACTCTTTTGAGCCAATTCTTTTAAATCTACAGCAATTCTTTTTTTAATCTAAAGCGCAAAACATATAGCATGACCAAGATAATTCGATTCCTAGAAGAATGACTCTTATGAGATGATTCTTTTGAATCTACAGCGCAAAACATACAGCATTACCAGTGTACTTTGACTCCTGAACTAATGACTCTTATGAATTTACAGCGTGAAACATACAGTGTGACCAGTGAAGCCCAATTCTAACAATTCTTAAAGAATCATTAATGGAACAGTTAAGGAGCCGGAATGCACCAATATGCATCAGATGGTCTATAAACAGTTGGTGGGTGAGCGTTTTTTTGGCTGAGACAACACAACAACTGATTCAAAATAGCATTTCTTTCTCTGAAAACTGTCACTTACTCGTCCACCATCCGTTTGTAGGTGGAGATCTCCTTTGCATAGAGTAACTTGTTGCTGGGAGAGTCCTGGAGGCGATAGACACAGCATGTTTATAAATGACTTCTTTTGTGTTTGTGTTCTCTGTAGTGGAAAAATGGATTTTAGCAGGCTCACCCGACTGAGTTTGTGCTCTGTTTTCGTACAAGCGTCCATAAAGGTCTGGGCGATGACAGACAGAGAGGCATCCACAACCTCACTCACATGCACGTCGAAAATAAAGTGAGGATTTTTCAGAATGTTCACCCAAAAACGCAGCGGTAAACTGCAAAGATAGAGAGTAAGAGACAGATAGACACAGTATTAAAGCTGGAGTGTATAATTTTTTCCCCTCTTTTTTTTTTTTATTATTTATTTTTATCAATTTGGAATACCCAATTCCCAATGCGCTGTAAGTCCTTGTGGTGGCGTAGTGACTCCGGGTGGCGGAGGATGTATCTCAGTTGCCTCTTCGTCTGAGACCATCAATCGGTGCATCTTATCACGTGGCTTGTTGAGCGCGTTACCGCAGAGACCTAGCGCGTGTGGAGGCTTCACGCTATTCTCTGCGGCATCCACGCACAACTCACCACACACCCCACCGAGAGTGAGAACCACATTATGGTGAGCATGAGGAGGTTCACCCAACGTGACTCTACCCACCCTAGCAACCAGGTCAATTGGTTGCTTAGGAAACCTGACTGGAGTCACTCAGCACGCCCTGGATTCGAACTTGCGAGTCCAGGTGTGGTAGTCAGCGTCTTTACTTGCTGAGCTACCCAGGCCCCTAAATTTTTTTCCTCTTAATATATTCCTCAGACACAAATATAATTAAGCCATTCATAGGTTGATTTACACGTCAAAGGGATGAATTAAAATCAAAGTTAAATACATAGGTCAGAAACATACTTTACGCAAGTATATGTACGCAGATGCAAGCGCTTGACCACCGCACTGCCGACGTTGGTCTGGCTGAACATGCTTAAATGTACCTTCTTTGTTACTGTGGCAGTAACAAACCTCAGTACTCAAGGGGGTGATAGAATTACTTTTAAAAGTTTGTGGCATTAAACTGGATGTGTTATTATTCAGGTAAGTTGCTAAAAATACACCGATCAGCCACAACATTAAAATCACCTGCCTAATATTGTGTAGCTCCCCCTTGTGCCACCAAAACAGCGCCAACCCCTCACCACAATTGTACAGAGCGGTTATCTGAGATACCATAGACTTTGTCAGTTCGAACCAGTCTGACCATTCTCTGTTGACCTCTCTCATCAACAAGGCATTTCCGTACACAGAACAATCAATAATGCCACCAACAATCATGCAACTCTCCAAATCAATGAGATCACATTTGTTCCCCATTCTGATGGTTGATGTGAACATTAAGTGAAGCTCCTGACCCATATTTGAATGATTTTATGCAAGGCACTGCTGCCACATGATTGGATGATTTGATAATCGCACGGATGATTGTTGGTTCCAGATGGGCTGGTTTGAGTATTTCTGTAACTGCTGATCACCTGGGATTTTCACACACAACGGTCTCTAGAATTTACTCAGAATGGTGGCAAAAACAATAAAACATCCAGTGAGCAGCAGTTCTGCGGATGGAAAGGCCTTGTTGATGAGAGAGGTCAACAGCGAATGGCCAGACTGGTTCGAACTGACAAAGTCTACGGTAACTCAGAAAACCGCTCTGTACAACTGTGGTGAGAAGAATATAATCTCAGAATGCTATTCTGAAATGAGGGTTGGCGCTGTTTTGGCGGCACGAGGAGGACCTACACAATATTAGGCAGGTGGTTTTAATGTTGCGGCTGATCGGTGTATATTGAATTTACCTTACTTAGCAATATTAGTTGACTTGAAAAAGAAAACTCACTGTAGAAACAGACAGTTCACACCAATGTTTGCTATAGCACCCCTTGTGGCAACATTGATAATGCAACGTAAGTATGTGTTACCACAAAGGGCACTATAGCGAACACTGGTGTGAACTGTCTGCTTCTACAGTGAGTTCTTTGCATTGAGGTCTGACACATTTTGGAACGCAACAACGAACCGAATTGAGCTTGAGTAGCTAGAAGCACCTGTGTAGAGTATGTTTCGGTCTTTAGGGTTAGGTGTTTGTACAAATCCCTAACCCCAAGTATAAGCAAGTGTAATATTGACAGCTAAGGGAACACCACTAATTGTGCATTTAATACATCATCGAGCATATATTTTATAAAGAGCAAATAATTCACTCAATACTCATGCCATCGGAGCATGAGTGCGGACAGACAGCTTTGGAATTTTAAACAGGATATTAAACAGCTCGAGTTTTTGTTTCCTGTGATCTAGTTTTAAAAAAGCTCATTCAGATGAGTGATTTTAGGATCTATATATTGGCCAGCCGCATCTCTGCAGACAACAGCAAAAAAAAAAAAAAAAAAAAAAAAAAAAGTATAATAACAGAACAATTAAATTAACCAGGGACGTAATTAAGGTGTTTGTTTGGCTGCGGGTGGCATTATATTTAATAGAAACCCTGAGAGCATGCAAAGCTGCTGAAGCGATGATATTGCTCGTCGCAATTCTCTGCGGCAGCTATCAATCACAGCACATCCACGGCAACACATCAGGCGGAATAAATGAATGCAGAGCTGACATTAGCATATGCAGAGAGGTCTCCAGAGAAAAATGACAATCACAAAACAGAGAATCCCGCTGTGAGACAACACGCACACATGTTCCCACCTGTTGGTCTTCCAGATGTGTATGGTTTCTTCATCTACGTTCTCATGTCTCAGCGCTTGCTCATCCAGGAAGTCAAAAAAGTATTTAACAGCCGGCGGGACCGTGGCACCTGAACAGAGAACGCTGCTAAATAAATCGTCCACGAATTGCTGCAGCGTACCCTATAAAAAAGATACACACGAGTGCACAGAAAGGTTAATATTGCATTTTTAAATTCAAAGTCGACATGAAATCCAAATTCTTATTACACATTGCTAGTCTTATCGTTGATGATTTATTTGTGGTAGATATTCTAAATACATTTTGGTAACACTTTACAATAAGGTTCCATTTGTAAACATTAGTTTACAATGCTAGTTAACATGAATTAACAATGAACAATACTTCTACAACATTTATTAATCTTAGTTAATGTCAATTTCAACACATACTCATACAGTTTTAAAATCAAAAGTTGTGTTGGTTAACATTAGTTAACACACTATGAACTAACATGAACTTACAATGAACAATTGTATTTTTATTAACTAACATTAACAAAGATGTAGAACTGCTGTAAAACATATATTGTTCATTGTTTGTTCATGATACCTAATGCAATTACTAATGATAACGAATGGAACATTATTGTTAAAAATGTTTTTTAGTATTTTTAATCTTTCATCAAAATGTAACAACTTTGCCCGCCACTGAAACGACTTCCCTTTACGGATGATGTCACCAAGCCCTCAACAATTTTTTACAATCCAATACATTTCTGAGGGATAAAATCAAGTCTTTTTTTTTGTCCATTTCTTTCTTTCTCATTTAATATTCTGCTTCAGTCGTAAATTTGTGACATTATGGAACTAAAATGGGTTACGAATGCTGTTTCATGTTCACTTTAAATACTATTTCCTTGACATGTAAAAAAAAAAGCTCTTTCAAACAAAAAACTAATTTCTCTCTGCAATAAACATTTTGAATAGAAACAATGGATTCCTCTGGAGCCTTTCAAACCTGGAGTGAACATTTGCATGTCGACAAATGATTATATTTCTACTGTGTTGATTTTTTTATTCCTCACCTGGCAATGAAACGACCACATGTTGTAAAGACGTGAATGTGGTAACGGCAAGTATTCGCATCGCTTTTGGTGCGACAGGGCTATTTGTTGGCAATTCGTTTAGATTTTTCGTGTCTCTTTCGGTGTGAAAGGGCCTTCACATAATGGTTTTGTAAGTTTTTTTTTGTTACTCACATCTAAAATATGCAAGAGGTTTGAAGACATCAAGTGTTAAGGTATTGTCCACACTGTGTAACTTTTCAAATATTTGATACCGTTAAACAACACAAAATTCGTGGAATCCAGCAACTAGTTCTTCCTCAAAATGTAAGCACTTTAAAACTTTGTTTCATGGGGGCCTGGGTAGCTCAGTGGTAAAAGACGCTGGCTACCACCCCTGGAGTTCACTAGCTCGCTAGTTCAAATCCCAGGGCGTGCTGAGTGACTCCATCCAGGTCTCCTAGGGAGGGTAGAGTCACATGGGGTAACCTCCTCGTGGTCACCATAATGTGGTTCATTCTCGGTGGGGCGCGTGGTGAGTTGAGTGCGGATGCCGCGGTGGATGGCGTGAAGCCTCCACATGAGCAATGTCTCTGTGGCAACGTGCTCAACAAGCCACGTGATAAGATGCGCAGACTGATGGTCTCAGACGTGGAGGCAACTGGGATTCATCCTCCGCCACCCGGATTGAGGCGAATCACTACGCGACCACGAGGACTTAAAGCGCACTGGGAATTGGGCAAAAAAATAAATAAATCTTTGTTTCCTGGTGGACAGACAAAAATCTCAGTACTAAAATTTAGATAGTAGCTAGCCTATCATATCGAAATTTCACCAAGCCATCTTGGCGTACAATATGCATCGCACAATCTTTTGTCAGATCGTTTCAGGCTAAAAGAAACGCCTTGTGAAGATAGCTTGATTACCACAAAAACCTGTCTATTTGAATTCAATTCGTTTTCCCATGTACTAAATAAGTGAATATGCGAAGATGTTGTAATAGTCACTATATTAACAGAAAGATCAGCATTACTCGAAATCTCAGGGGGTACTTAATAAAGTAAATAAATTAGCTCAAGGGTTTTTGCTCACAATAAAAGTTTGGGAACCCCAGGGGTAAAGTTGGCACAGACAGTCACAACATAAAATAAAATAGTACAGAGCAACTCTTGAACACAGAACACAGATTATAAAATTGCAGCATATTCTAATAATAACATAAGAAGTCTAGTTTATTCAGACATCAGCCTGTTGCGTAACTGACAGTGACGTGTGGATGTTTTCACACTTTGATCAGCATGACAGGTGACGTTACATATTGGCTTGAATATTTGTCATCTCCGCTACGCTCCGTTTCTGTCGGTTCTGACAGCTTTATGGAGCCGTTGAGTTAAGTTTCATACAACGTAATTAGCCCCCCTAATCGAACAGTTTACGACGAACTGCCTTCGACACAAGGACACAATGAACCAATCAAACAGAATTAGATTTAAGCTTCATGAGTTAAGAGAACACGTGAGCACTTATTCATATTCATTGTAGGGGGTTTATAAAAAAACATGATTAAAACAAAATCAAAATTGACCAAATGAACTTTCTTAATAAATGTTTGGGTCAGGGTTAAGTTTAGGGCACAATTCATCAGTACACGATATTTACACAGTAAATAACTGTACGTTATTTAAATATATTCAAATTAATTACGTTTTTTTTCTTGGTATTTTTCTTACCCCACTGGCAAATTTTCTTATTTTAAGTATAAATTAGTAACACTTTCAATAAGGTTATATTCATTATCATTAGTTGATGCAATAGCTAAAAATTAACAAAACTTTTAAAGCAGTTATTAATCTTTATAAAAGTTAATTTCAACATATACTAATAATATTGTTAATGAAAAGTTGTATATTTTAAGATTAGTTAATGTTTTCTGAACTAACATGAACAGTGAATAATTCTATTTTTTTTTTTTTTAAATTGACATTCATTTGAATTGTTAACAAATAGAACCTTACTGTAAAGTGTTACACATAACTCTAACAACATTAGGGTTTATGCAATAAGACAATAAAAAAAAATTAACAATTTGCTTTAATGAACAAATTTACAGTAATGAGGAAAATAAATTACTTAATTCAAAATATATACAGTACTGTGCAAAAGTCTTAGGCACATAAGATGTTTCACAAAAACATTTGTCTTAAGATGGTTATTTATATCTTCAGCTTTAGTGTGTCAATATGAAATATAAATGTTAGACTCCCAAACACTACTTTTGCAAATAGAAAAGATTAGAATAGAAGAACAGGGAGCCCTGCAACAGATGTCATGGCTCCCACAAAGCCCCCCACTGAACATCGTGTCAGTCTGAGATTACATGAAGAGACAGAAGCAATTGAGACTAAATAGATAGAAGAACTGTGGTGAATTCTCCAAGAAGCTTGGAACATCCTATCTGCCAACAACCAAGAAACACTGTGTCCAGGTGTACCTAGGAGAATTGGAGCTGTTTTAAAGGCAAAGGTGGTCACACCAAATATTGATTTAGCTTTTTTATGTTTACTAGACTTTGTATGACGTTAACTGATAAATGTAGACATCCTCACTATGCAACATTTTTCACAAGTGCCTAAAACTTTTGCACAGTACTATATATTTTATATATAGTCAAATGTAGGCTTACTATTTTTGAAATCAACTAAATGTATCTTGCTTTGAGGAGATTTTGATATTTTTAGTGGAAAACAAGACCGAAACGCTGATTAAAGGAATGTTCCGGGTTGAATACAAGTTAAGCTCAATCGACAGCATTTGTGGCATAATGTTGATTACCACAAAAATGCATTTGACTCGTCCCTCCTTTTCTTTAAAAAAAGCAAAAATCTGGCTTACAGTGAGGCACTTACAATGGAAGTGAATGGGGCCAATATTTGGAGGGTTTAAAGGGAGAAATGTGAAGCTTATAATTTTATAAAAGCAATTACATTAATTCTTCTGTTAAAACTCATGTATTATTTGAGCTGTAAAGTTGTTTAAATTGTCATTTTTACAGTCATTTTAGGGTTGCTGACATTACATCGTCATGGCAACGGAGTTGTAAAATTGGCTATAACTTTAAACAGAAAAGGTTAGTAAGTGATTTTTCACACTAAAATCATGTTTACATGCATATTTTTTATGTCTTGTGGCTTTATTTTTGAAACAGTGAGTGTTTTAACATTCAAAAATTGGCCCCCATTCACTTCCATTGTAAGTGCCTCACTGTGACAGATTTTTGCTTTTTTAAAGAAATGGACAATATAGATTTTTATGGTAATCAATATTATTCCACAAAAGTTGTCGGTTGAGCTTAACTTGTATTGAACCCGTAATATTACTTTAATAATTTAATTATTTATTTATTTTTTGCATTGTAATAACATCTAAACATCTTTGCATCTAAAATGACTGTTCTTGCCTAATGATGTAACCTAAGGCTGTGTGGGCAGGGAAAAATGATTTTAACCACTAATATCATAGCTTTTTTTTTCACGATCCAATCAAATCCCAATGAAATAAAATCAAGCCCCACACTACATTATTTCCAGCTGAAAATTCTGTTTCACTCAATAAAAGTACAATGCACGTGCTGTTTCATATTGTTTTTAGGGAATGTCACATTTTTATGATATTTAATTCCTTTAGTAAGTACCTTGACGGAGAGCAGTCTGGTGAGATAGATCTCTGTGATGGCTTTGGTCATGGATTTGTCCTTTATACTTCCTCTCTTAGATTTCATCTCATCCAGCTCATCCGCTGGTCGAACAAGGTGAAAAACTTTATCATCCTCCAACAGGGCATTTCCTGTCAAGATATTTAGACATGGGTTCAGAGTAGTGTGTGTATCAAATGATGCGCCTGTGCATGTGTTGAGTCCAAAGACAACTTTGAGAAAGTTGGTAATTAGATTTCGGCTCACTCTCTTCATGGTTGTCATGATTTTGGTCGTATGACTGTTGCGTGTGTTGAACTCTGGAGAGGACCAGTGTTGCGTTATCTCGTACCTAAAACATACATACACACAAAAAGTGAGAATCGTCCCCTTTAAGGACAACAACACTAAAATGGGTTTGCTGAAACAAAAACACAACACATAGTCAAAACATTTCACCGCAAAAAAGCGTTTCACTCACATTATAATGTGCCAATGTGTTGATGTGTCTCCATTTGCCCTCCTTCTGTGATGTCACGTCCAGATCAGACAGAATCTGCCCTGTAGAGCCGGGACGCCACTCTGTGGAGGAACAGACCACAGCACAAGCAGATAAATAATGTCTTTATACATTTTGGAACGGGCTTTAACACGCAAGATACACACACTCACCGAGTGTAACGCTGTCTACTTTGGGTCTCTGAGAGTACGGCAGGTTTTTGTACACCTGCTCGAGGATTTTCTCCTTCACCTGAGAGATGGTGTCACAGTTCAGCACCTTTACTGGCGTGATGTCAGGCCCCTCCCCCTGCACCAGCACCTGCAGCGTCTGAGGTCAAAGTGTGAATGTTATGACCCTCAACAGAGAAGCTGTAGCTTTAATACAATCCAAAACACAAACACACACACTGTTCTTTGTTGAGGAGTAGGTCACTAAATGTAGCGATCTAACTAACTCGACAAATATGAAGCATAGACATTTTTGAATGTCAGTTTATTTCACCTTTATTGAGTTCATGTTGATTTTGACTGACTCAGTCCCCAGAGAAAAGGAAAATTGTCTGGGTTTTTTTTATATAATACCAGATTACCAGAATACTGGATGTTTATAACAAGGGATCGCTGATGATCTACTGTTGCTCATGAAGTATTTATTAGTCTACATGACAATGCTTGCTTTATAGTGTTTATATTGTAATGCACTGTAGATGATCATAAGAGTGCAAATGTTGTTTCCCTTATCTGTTTGTGTGGAGCTGGGAGCACAGACATTTTAAAATAAAGGGTCCCCGGTGTATTTCGAGCATTTTTATAGTTAAAAAAGTCCCACGTTATGCATCAAATGTTTTTTCTTGTTGTTTATTACTGGTTATTATTGTGGCTTTGGTTGCACAATGAAGTGCATCTGGGATTTTATTCATTTTGGACACTTTTCTTAGAAAAAAAACAAAACACATTCAATAAATCGATTTTAAAAACTATCGGCCGATAAATTCGGTTATCGCCTTAATTAGGGGTTCAAGCCCAAAGGGCTGAAACCCTATTGTAATTGTAAGGATTTTAAAAAAAATTATTATTCTGCCCTAAAACTCATCATGCAGACCAAACCGTAAGTCGTAGAGAGCTGACACTTTGAGGAAAGATAGTTCCCCAGAGTACTACAAGGTATCAAAGTTTCGGCCCAATCGGCCTCAAGGTGGTGCTATAGTGATCATGTTTACCTTTTGGCCCATAACTCCTAAACTGTTTGTCGCACACTCAAGTGTCTTACATCACTGGATTCTAATTCGCTAATTTGCATAATTCGAAAAACCTACTTTTTCAAACTCCTCTTAGGCCGTATGTCCGATTCGCACGAAAATTGGGGTGTGTCTACTATGAACCCTCCTGACAAAAAGTTAAAGGAATTTTGATTCGTCAGAGCGTTGCGAAGATATAACCCAACGAATTGGTCAGGCGTCATCCATTTTGTACGTATTGACCAATATCTACCAAACGAAAAGGCCAAATGTTACGAAACTTGATACACATATACAACAGCACATTTTGACTCTGCATGCAAAATCGTGAAAAAATTCACCTATAGGGGGCGCTACAACAAAAAAATGCTCAAACCTCTGCAACTGTATTATCAATGAAGTTGAAAATTGGTATGCTTCTTGTAGGGGCCAAATGCTAACATATTCTACAAAATTACTCAGACAAATAAAAAAAACATGGCCGCCAGCAGCCAATCAAATTTCAGCAAAATGGCTGTATAAATGGTGTGTAGATTATTGTATATTATCCAATGTTACCTGCTGCTGTGAACTACATCTAGGACTCCCTAGGTCAATAATTATCAAAGAAAAGTTGAACTTTAGTTATTTATTTAGTTATTTAGGGGTTGCATTTATCATGTGTAACCGAAAGCCTAAAACCTTTTTGGAGATTGGGTGCTTTGTAGCTTTATAACAGTTAAAAAGTAAAAAAAAAAAAAATGACCACCATAACAATTATCCTGTTTCAGGATCGTTGAACACAAGACATCAGAGTCATATTTAACACCAGTTTGCAAATTCAGCAACTTACAAAGTACATATCCATATACATACCTTTTTTGCATACTTTGAAAGTTCTTAAAAAGCTTGAACCCCATCAATAGCTGCTTGCAGCTATATTTGGTTATATTATTATATTTCGTATAAAGTAAATTAAGCATATTTTTGTCACATAAAATCATCACAATACACATTTAATTAATTAAATTAAATTAATAAAATTATATAATAGTTTTTAGATTTTATTATTTTGTTTTACAAATAATATTGTACAATGTCACAATGTAAAATTAATTAAAAAATTTTTTACCAGTCAGGCTTATTTTCGTTACTGTATTACAGTAATAAGAAAGAGATTTTTCACATTATGGTAAAAAAGACTCCAGTAATCTCACATTTGTCTGCTCTAGAGTAATCACCATTAGGAAAGACTAAGAAATGTTTTTTTAACATTCAATAAATTTATTTTAAAAACTAATCAGCCGATTAATCGGTTATCTACCTTCTTTACCACCTTAATTATTGGTATCGGTAAAATCCAATATCGGCCTTGCTTTGGAAAGTCTGAATCAGTTTAGTAAATCATTTCGTTTAGCAAAACGTTTAAAATATGATTTATCTATCGGCCGATTAATCAGCTTTTCCCACTACCTTAGTTATTGTAATGGCAAAATCCAGTATCAGTCGACCTCTAAACAATTACAAATTATATCTCTCTTTAATATTTCATTTGTTTTTCCAAGATATTAAACGATAAATCAAATTTTGTATCAAGTAAATTAAGCCTATTTTTGTTGCGAAAAATCATCACAATGTATATTTAAAGGTGCTATATGTAAGATTGACAACAAGCGTTTGAAATGGGTACTGCAGTCCAAATTAAAAATATTGGAGAGTTGTCTGCCCCGCCCCAGACTCGAAGCTCGTGCGGGCTGCCAGAATGAGGACACGGCTGTGTCTCGCTGCCTTGAAACCAGGCTGCACATGAAACAGAGAGTATGAATGCGAGTACTCAAATGTTGGATGAACTCAAAATGTCCATCCCTACTAGTAGCAGAGATAAATTAGATCAATGCTTACCTGTTAAGGCAAAAATCTGCCAACTCAGCATCTGTTTTAAAGGATTTCTGGGCTTTAAGTGGTCTCCATCTTCCAAAGGCATCTCCAATATTTTATCCTTGTTTTACTACGCCTCTGGTCATGGTGGTTTTTAGACGGATGGCGAGGCTTTTTAGGTCAGGTGAATCTGTTATCTCTGATCCAGTTCATTTGCTGGCTTCCATGGCTGCAGCACGCAGTGTTGTTTGCCTGCAAACTTGTTCAAATCTGGCAATCCGGCGGTGTCGAAATACTATTGGTGCGTAGGAGTGGGCAGGATCACACAGGCCAAAACATAAACATAAATTCCGGCCTGGGATGGAAACTTCAAAGTAGAATATACTGGCTGTAGCACTGTTATCGGAGAAGCCAGTATGTCAACTTAGCATGTTTCCTAAATCTCTAATGACATATTATGATCGTTTTATGATTTAGTACAGTAAAAATATTACATATAGCACCTTTAACTAATATTTAGGGGTCCAAGCACCGAAGGTGTAGGAACTCTATTGTATTTGTTCCGATTTTCTTCGTATTTTTTTTTCTGCCCTAAAAGTGTCTGGGCATCAGAGACCAAGTCGTAGAGATTCCAAACTAGGCAGGATGGTTCCAAATCCCCCCTACTACTCAGGCGTACAGACACACATCCTTCAGATACTAGGTGGCGCTATTGCGAACAAAACAAACAAAAATCACATTTTGGGCCATAAATCTTGAATCGTAAGGGCTAGAAACAAAATTCTTTTTCCACTGATTCCTTACATCATGCCGAAGAGTTTTACCTCCTGACAGAATTTTGCTCCGCCCCTTCGATTTCCCGCTATTTTGGATTGTTTGAAAAAATTAAAAATGAACTCGTCCTAGGCCGTTTGCCCGATCAGAACCAAACCAGTGCAGAATGATTCAGCAGATTCCCAATATGAAAAGTTATCAAAGGAATTTTGAAATTCTGATTTATCGTCAAACGATACGCCAAAACGTTCATAATGGGTGTGGCCACTTTTACTAAAATGGTTATAACTCTTGAACAGATTGAGATATTATCACCAAATTTGGTACACTTATGTATGAGGTCATTCTGAGGACAAATATTACACACCTCTGCCTCTTGGTGGCGCTATAATGGTTAAAAACAAAAATGGCTCTAACTATGGAACTGTTGGTCCGATCGACTTGAAATATTGCATGCAGTTTATTTGTCCAAGGTGTCATCAAGGTATATGAGGACAGTCGCATATTTTGAAAAACATGGCTGCCATCGACCAATCAGCTTTCAGCAGCTTTTATATAGTCAATTTGTGTAATTTGGCATCCACTGTATCATTTCTGTCAATTCTGATTATTTTGGTTATTTCTTCACATGTGCTTGGACCCTGAAGATTGCCGCTTGCGGCTATATTGCAATTATACTTTATATATTTTTTACAAATATAATAATAATATAATTTTTCACAATGAACAATTAATTAATAAATGTAATTTTAAAGACTGTGACCAGTCTTTTTATTACTGTATTATAGTAATAAGAAAGAGATTATGGTCACATCTCCTCTACAGACATCGCCATAAGGAAAAACTAAGAAACTTTTCTTTTAACATTCAATAAATTGGTTTTCAAAAACTATAGGCTGATTAATCAGTTATCTACCTTCTCCACCACCTTCATTATAACTATGAGCAAAATCCAATTTTGGTCTTGAAATGGAAAGTCTGATACAGTTTGGTAAATCGTTTCCTTTGGCAAATTGTTCAAAATTCAATATAGTGATATACCGCAGAATTTAACTAAATATTGTTTTCTTTGTTTAGCTAGAAAGTATTATGTGAAGACATACGTTTACATAACTTTTCTAGTGAATTAAATATTTTATGAAATACTGCTGTTTATCACTATGTTATTTAATTAAAAAGATGTTTACAGTTTCAGTCATGTCAGCTACTTGCTACTTTATTAAATTTGATATCTTATAGCTTAACTACTTTAAATTCCAAGCTTGACTACATTTTCAAAATAACTTCCCCATTGCCAACACGAACACTCACACACACACATTCCGTACCAGTATGCTGTACTCCACGTCGTCTCCGAGCAGGCCCGTGTCATTCAGTGTGTATTTCGCTTTCTTGACCTGAGCGTCCACTGGCCCTTTTTCAATCTGGTGTTTAATAGCCCTGAAGAGTTTGTACAGCGGCTCTCCAGCAGTGTCCTAAACAAACAAAACAACATTTTAACATTTAATGTCCTAGTAAATCTATAAATTGTCAAGCAACAACTCACATTTTTCATTGGTTGGACATGGAGATAGTCCCACCCTAAACTCACGCCATTGGTTGAGCCAGTGTTGCTATGGTGAGCTGGTTGGGACGCTCAAACAAACATAGCAATGTTTTGAAAGCACCGCAAAGCCACAGTGATCCACATTTGAGTGAAATTACTTATAGATGTCTCTGCGTATTAAACTGGGGTAAGAGAAAGTATTTTAACACACTTCAGCTTTAAAGTGTGTTTCTGACGGCAGAGATGTTATAACTCATGTGAAGTGCTGATTCATGCAGAACGTGCCTCTCATTAAACACTGTTATCATCATCTCAGCTACATTCATGAATATCAAAGCGTGACCAAGAACCCTGTGGTGAGAACAAAATCCATCGCTTTAAGACTAATAAAAAAATGATAATGAAATTACATGAAATTAAAGTTGAAGCGTGCAATTTTTTTCAATGTTAAAATACTTTCTCCTAACCAAGCATAATATGCAGAGACAACTATAAGTCAGTCATTTGTATGCTGAATATATAAAGAGTGTAAACACTGCACTGAACAACACAATAAGTAGTTTAAAAAGGTTGATATTTTACCTTTAAGTACTGATAGAGACAGATAGACATCCAGTTACTCAGCATTCTCTCCACCACTGTTTCAGACCTGTGGATAACACACAAAACACACACAACACACACCGTGACGCAATCATTATGACATGCCCCAAAAGCGTCCATCTGACGCATGTGTACATTGATGCATCCTGAGAAAAGCCCTTATAATAAGTCTGTTTTGGACAGATATATTTGTAAATTCATTTGCAAAAAGAATTGCTGTGGACTGTCGGCCAATGATAGGCTTATGTTAAATAATACGGAAATAAACAATATACTGACTTCAAAAACCACTTTTTATATGGTCTTATCAATGCTTTACTCATCAATGTCAGGCACTTTAATTATAAAAATCATTTTTTTAAATAATATATATATTAGATTTATAATTATTTAAAAAGAACTATTTATAATTATTTAATCATTATTTATTGAATTATTGTTATTATAGGGCCGTTCTTAGCAAACATTTATAAACGCGATTAATTGCGATTAATTCTATTAATTAATTGGCATATCATGTAATTAATTTGATTAAAAAAAAGTGATCAATTGACAGCCCTAATTACTATTCTTTATCTAATAATTATGATGCATCGTGAAATCTGAAAGCTGTCAGAATTCGACCCCATTCAATTTGATTATTATTTTGGAACGATTCCAAAAATATGAAGAAAAATTATTCAAAGGTTTTACTAGAGGTTCTTAGTCGACCTCTGTCGGTATCACATTAGGTACTTATTAATATAACAATGATAATCAATTGTTACATTTCATAATCAATGCATTGAAGTTTCTTTGTCAGACCGATTCACCCCTATGGGTAAATCCCACAAAACCAGTCAAAAACCTGCCTCAGTCCATGTAATTTTACTAAAAATCACCACTGAGAATAACGGGAACTTCAACATCAGAATGCTTCATTGTAATGAGAATTTGTTTCATTGTCACAAAGCAAAAAATAAAAATTAAGCTTAATTATCTTTACGAACAATTTATTTTCTTATTATTTTCATTTGATTTTGGGGTCAAATGTGACCTGAACACATTTGATGAGATTTACCCATAAACATGACTGCTGGAAACTGCGTATAGCCAGCCAATCAGATTGGAGCTTGCAGATTTTAGAAAGTTCTTGCCATTTTGTGTGCAATATGCATTAGATGGCACGTGGACTAGTGTTTTGTGTGCTGTTCTGATAGTGTCTCACCTGCGTAGTAGCAGTTTGGGGTTCTTGCTGTGAACGTATTCCTCCATGAGACCCAGCAGAAGTGTCCTCATGATATCTGTGTAATACTCCAGCTTACCGTGAAGCGCTACAGTAAGTAGAGATGCAAAATACACTTTGGCCCTGGCGTTAAAATCTGGACGCCCCTCAAGCGTTCTGATAAACTTAACACACAGAGAGAGAGAGAGAGAGAGAGATGAGATTTAAACCGTTTGTAAACACAAATTAAATGTATTTACTTTATTATTGCAACTGTGGAACATTTAGCTTTACATTTATTTACTATGCATCTATTATAATGCTTATTATGTTTTTTTAATGTCCATTTACACTTTAAGATGAACTGTTGTATATCGTGTGGAATGATATAAACACTGGGGAGATAATTACAGGCCAGCCTTTAAACACTGACAGTGTGTGGGAGGGCTTGTTTGTTTGTTTATGCTTACACATGTGTCATTACATGTACATGTTTAATTGTGTTCGTGGCATGAATATAAAAGACCTCAATGAGAACGTAGGCGTTGATTGAATCCTCTGGGGCCGATTTTTAACATCATTCTGTTTAATTGATGGGAATGTTTGCATGATGTCTACAGGGCTTGATCACTAGGGTGTACATTTTTGTGTTTATATGAGTGTGGATTCTGAGAAATCCCTGACATTTATCATAAAACATGAATTCCCTGACCCACCAAGCTATTAAGTGAAAAATCATTTAAAATGAGAAGGTTGAAGGCAGCTATATATTAAACTGATAATAATTACAGTGGGTCTCATTCACTAATAATTGCATACAGGGGGCCTGGGTAGCTCAGCGAGTAAAGACACTGACAAACCCCCTGGAGTCGCAAGTTCGAATCCAGGGCGTGCTTAGTGACTCCAGCCAGGTCTCCTAAGCAACCAAATTGGCCCGGTTGCTAGGGATGGTAGAGTCACATGGGGTAACCTCCTCGTGGTCGCTATAATGTGTGGTTCTCGCTCTCGTTGGGGCGCGTGGTGGGTTGTGCATAGATGCAGCGGAGAACAGCGTGAAGCCTCCACACGAGCTATGTTTCCACGGTAACACGCTCAACAAGCCAAGTGATAAGATGTGCGGATTGACGGTCTCAGACGCAGAGGTAGCTGAGATTCGTCCTCCACCACCCGGAATTAGGTGAGTGCATTGGGAATTCCAAATTGGGGAGAAAAGGGGAGAATAAATAAATAAATAATTGCATACAAGTGTGCATTCTCATGCAAAATTTCAACTGGACTCACAAACAGGTGTGTGTGGTGCACAAAAATGTTTTTTGTTTTTTTTTATTCCAAATTTGATCCTAAATTTAGTAAAAGCCTGCAAACGTTTGGATGAATCATGAGTTCTGTGAGAAAACATTCGTTCACAGATTTTATGCAGAATTATATGGTTAGTGAATGAGACCCAGTGTGTTTGTGTTGCATACATTGATGAGGAACGTTTTGCTGTTGAGCAGATTGGAGAACTGGTTCAGCGCTTGGGTTACTGTAGCCCTGCGAGATTCTGGGATATCCAGTTTGCCGGTGATCATTACATCGTTGGCGCCATCTTTAGAAGGCAGGAAGAAGACCCGGTCCGTGTAGGTCTTGTAGTCGAGGAATGGGATCCTGCCTTCGCTCAGATCATTAGTGTGGTCCTCCATTTCAATCATCAGATCTGCTCAGGATATGACACATTTGTTATGAGCACAGCTTGAAACCCTAATTTGAGCTAAACATATCCAAAATTGAATGCCTAGTGAGCTGGCTTCCTACATAGACATCATTTTGGGCATTATAGGCACACTATCTAAATTAAAATGATAGTTTCTCCACTCTACTTTTTTATTTTTTATTCTGTCTATATTTCCTCTGTGTTCCATTGACATACGCAACACATTAACTCCCTTATGAGGTGCACGCCCTTTAGCCGTCACAGAAACACAAACAGACATACATATGAGCATAATTCATGTTTTATAAGCATTTGATGTAATTAATATTACTTCAGTAATATTGCACATTTTCCTACAGTAATATTATTAACGTCAAATGCATTTGAAACCTGAATTATGTCTATTGGTGTACATTACCCATGTAATGTAAACATTATTGAAAGTCAGTAACTGTAATTTGATTACAAGAAATTTGTTATATTACTTTTAACCCTTGTGCACTGTTCTGGTCTTTCTGGACCCGTTTTGATTTTTTTTTCTTTAATAAAAATGGTATCCTTTATCTGAGTGGTACACGACTTAGTGACTTTTCCTCCACTAGCTATCTGAACACACACACACACACACAAAAATCTGGACTTGATTCGGTCAGTCTAAGGGGTCGTAAAAACATACCGCCATAGGAAATGAATGGGAAATACTAAAACACAGAGATTTTTATGTTTTGCTTTTGTCAAATACAAATCAGCAAATCAGACACAATGCAGAACACAACCACACATAAATGAAGAGGTGAGACTATAAAACATCCACAATGCAGAAAACACATGCACGCACACACACACCAACACATATACAGGTTTGTTTGACTATATTAGTGATCTCTCATTGACTTCCATTAATTTCATATGAGGCTAACAATATTTTCAATTTCCAAACTCTACCCCTAGACCTAAACCTAACTATCACACAAACATGTGCACATCACTAGATTTGAAGATCAACATCATCTGACCAATTTAAGACCTTTTGTTCTTTTGTTTTTACTGATGAGGACATTTGGGTCCTCACAGGTGTAGACAAACCTGTCTATGTATATCAAACATACCACACAGGTCGAAGTCTGAGTCTAACCCGTGAGTGACAAAGTTTATGCTAGAATTTTGATGTTTGAAATAAATGACAGGTAACAAAATAATAACTCTAATAATGTCTTTTCTTCATTACACAATCAGATTTGACAGTGGAGCACTGTCATGTTTGACAGCATATTAAAGCATCATTGCAAAATCTAATACTTCAACACAAGTGGTTTAGAAAAAATGCTACAATTTGACAAATTATAGTTTTTTTTATAATGTCTAAATATATATCCAACTTGTGATAATATCTAGAAATTACATTTGTTAGAACATGAGCTTATGGAGCTCAGCCAATGCATGGAGCACTGAAGTCATCTACTAGCCACAGTTGTTATTTCATGTAATTTTTAATTTTTTTATTCCAACAGATGTCACCAGAGACCCCCAATGCATGACATATTGTGATGTTTTGACACTTTCAATTTACTGAAATGAAGTTTTTTTTATTGAAGTGAAGATAATATAAAATGTCCCTGTTTTATATGAAAATGAATGGTGTAATTTAGAGCTAAATAAGGTCTAAATACCATAAACCCCCCCCCCCCCCCAAGTAGTTTTTTTACTTAAGTAAAATGAATGTTATTGCTTATCTTAAAAAAAAAAAAAAAAAGGAAAAAAGGAAAATATTACACGTTCGGGTCATTTTTGACCCGCAAACATCACAAGTGTGACTCACAAATGAACAGTGCACAAGGGTTAACTAAAAAGTAATTAGATAACAGTAACTTACTACTTTGTAATTGCATTACACCTAACACTGGTTGCTGTTTAAGAAGAGCGCAGCAAATCAGACACTTATAAAGTTTTATTTCGGATAGGACACTGTTTTAGTAGACTGCTGCCCACCTAGACAGTAGACATTGAGTTGGCTCACTGTATTTTGACACAATTTGATGATTTAATTTTTTTTTTTTTTTTCACATTCAGTACTTGTTTTTCTTGTTGTTGACACTCTTTCAAAGCAAGACATTACTATTTCCCAGAACAAAACTTGTTTCCATGCTAAAAACCCCCATGTTGCAATAGTAACAGGGTTGTGTGCATGTGTGTGCGTATATGACCTGTGAACTCTTTTTTGCAGCGGTCCCGAACACTTTCCTCCAAATTCTCCAGCTGATGTTTGACTTTCTCGTACTCTCTCTCAGCCTGCTGGCTCTTCCTCCTGCACACACATGATCAGATGAATTCATGAATTCATTAAATGAATGTTCATTCAGATGAACGCCTCAGGGGCGTTTTGGGAAAGAAGGATTTGATTTTTAACCTGTAGCAGACGACAGAGATGGCGATAATCAGCAGCATGGGAAACACCACCGCTGGGATGATGATTGGCAATGGAAGAATGTACTTCCTCTCATACTGAACGGAGCCCACCACCCACTCGCCATTCCCAAACTTAATCTGAAAGCCACAGAAGAAATGAGAAATGGTAAGATTTCCAGATGGATGATGGATAAATCAATTTAAGATAAAGAGTTGATGGATGGATGGATGGATGATATGCAGATAAATAAGAGGATGGATGGCTTTACAGATTATTGGACTGATGGATGGACAGATGGATCGATTTCTAGAAAAATGGAGGGATGGATGGATTTCAAAATTTATGGATGGATGATTCACAGATTAAATTCCAGAAAAACTGATGGATGAATGGACGGACAGATTTCAAGATGAATTTATGGATGATTGATGGATGAAATGATTTCTTGAAAAAATGGATGGAGGGATGCATGAATGGATTTTCAGAAAAAATGGATGGAATGCTGGATGGATGGACCTCAAGATGGATGGATGGATGGACGGACAGATGGATGGATTTCTAGAAAAATAGAGGGATAGATGGATTTCCAGATGGATGGATGGATGGACAGATGGATGGATGGATTTCTAGAAAAATTAAAGGATGGATTTCCAGAAAGATGGATGTATGGATTTCAAGATTTATTGACTGATGGATGGATGATTGATGAATGGATGGATTTCCAGAAAAACAGATCAATGGATGGTTGGATAAAATCGCAGATGGATGAATGGATGCACTGTTTTATAGAAAAATGGATGGAGGGATATATGCTTGGAAATTATTTTTCTAGAAAAACGAATAGATGGATAGATTCCCAGATGGATGGATTTCCAGAAAAATGGATGGATGGAAAGATCTCAAGATGGATGGATGAATGATGGATGAATTTCCAGAAAAAATGAATGGGTGGATGGATGGATTCCCAGAAAAATGGAAGGGGAGATGGATGCTTGATGGATGAATAAATGCATTTCCAGAAAATTGGATCAAGGGATGGATGAATGGATGGATAGATTTCCAGATAAATGGATGAATAGATGATTGATGGATGGATGGTGGTCTCTCACCAGCAGGTCCAGAGGTTCCGAACTGGTGTCTCGCCTCTGTCTTTTGGATCGAGCTCTTGGTGCAGTTGAGGGCGGATCAAGGAATAATTTATCATCCTGTAGTGTGTTCACGTTACACTGAACATCACCCACAAACGCCTGCGCCTCCTTCGCCGTCATCGCTTTAGAAAAACCACGACCCTGGGACACACAAAAAACTTTGCTGAAACGGTTTGATTTCACAATTTTACAAGCAAACAAACATGCATGAAAACCCTGTGTTTGACTCATGTTATGAGCAGATACTCACAGTGACGATAATCATACTGTTTTCAGTGATAACATTTTTGCTGAGCGGATCGAAGACAGGGTCAGGGTGATACTCAAACGGAGTCAGCTCACTTTGGAGGTTATCAAGCTGAACATATGTCCTGAAGAACTGAGACTCGTTCGTCTGGCTGACTGCAGGTGACACGAACATGATTACCGTGTCATTTTTAGATATCGAACCCTCTACAAACTGAAAGAGAAAAAGAAAGATTGCATTAATGCTGCTCCTCTTCAATTAAAAGGAAAGTTCACCCCAAAATATGCTTTTTTTTCCCATATAACAAAAGAGGATGGTGACTTGTACAATCAAGCTCCAAAAAGGACTTACGGTCACATACTGCATATTTAAACTTGGCACATGGCAATGGCATTTTGTTTCAATGTGGTCAAACCTGCCGTGACATGACTAAAGGCACCATTGTTTAATTGAACACAAGCGCAAATGAGATTTGTGAGCTATGGCAAAGAAAGATTTTTTCATGAAACATTTTGTTTCAATATTGGTCTGTTCCTATTGTATGGCTTTCGAAGACTACTTTTTTATCTACTTTTGTCTACCACAAAATGGGGTTCGAATTACATTAAGAGTGAGTAACTGATGAAAAAATTTATATTTTTTGTGTGAACTATCCCTTTAAATGAACCACATTTCCTCAGTTATCTGTCTCTTAATTTCCCAGGAGCCCCAAATGAGCAGAACATGGGCCAAAGGCCTTCAGAAAACAAAAACTGAGGCGTAACAGAGACTTCTGAAGGAGGATCTATTGATATTCTGAGGGGGAGCAGCACAAGTCTAAATGTGGGGGCGGTAAAACCGAGAGATAGACGGATAAAAAGATAGATAGCTAGAGTTCTGGAGAAATAGAGATCTGGAGTACAGAAGCTTCTCTTCAGATAAAAAAGATGAAATGAAACATTCATCAAGTTTTGCGTTAGATAAACGTTTGTCTTGTCCATGAATGCTTCAGAACAGAGCAGGTGTCACGCCATTTAGTCATTTCAATCAGAACTGAGTGATTCATTGGAGATGAAAATCTAACAGCGAGTAAAACAGAAGAAAAGCAAAACAAACAGCAGCGAGGTTTCTCTCGAGAGCTCCTGGAGGTCAGTTTGGGTTCTCATACCTCAACTGGGGCAGTCTGTCCAGACCATTCTCCTGCAGATGCCACAACCCTGATAGTGGCCTTCTGGACCACGTCAAATCCAGAACCGACCACCAAGATTTTTCTGCCACCACTAAAACACAAATACAAAATCATTACACAATCTTTTGACAATGTTTGAGGTAACCTCAGCTGAGTCCATAATCATATACATCCATATTTTAACCGCAAGTCAAATTACTGTATTAAATAATTATAGTAATATACAGTAATGTGCAAAGGTTTTAGGCACTTGTGAAAAATTTTGCATATTGAGAATGTCATAAAAAATAATGACATAAATAGTTTTCATTTATCACTTATACATGTCATACAAAGTCCAGTAAACATCCGGTGCATCCGGAAAGTATTCACAGCGCTTCACTTTTTCCACATTTTGTTATGTTACAGCCTTATTCCAAAATGGATTAAATTCATTATTTTCCTCAAAATTCTACAAACAATACCCCATAATGACAACGTGAAAGAAGTTTGTTTGAAATCTTTGCAAATTTATTAAAAATAAAAAACGAAAAAAATCACATGTACATAAGTATTCACAGCCTTTGCTCAATACTTTGTTGAAGCACTTTTGGCACCAATTACAGCCTCAAGTCTTTTTGAGTATGATGCTACAAGCTTGGCACACCTATTTTTGGGCAGTTTCTCCCATTCTTCTTTGCAGGACCTCTCAAGCTCCATCAGGTTGAATGGGGAGCGTCGGTGCACAGCCATTTTCAGATCTCTCCAGAGATGTTCAATCGGGTTCAAGTCTGGGCTCTAGCTGGGCCACTCAAGGACATTCACAGAGTTGTCCCGGAGCCACTCCTTTGTTATATTGGCTGTGGGCTTAGGGTCGTTGTCCTGTTGGAAGATGAACCTTCACCCCAGTCTGAGGTCCAGAGCGCTCTGGAGCAGGTTTTCATCAAGGATGTCTCTGTACATTGCTGCATTCATCTTTCCCTCGATCCTGACTAGTCTCCCAGTTCCTGCCACTGAAAAACATCCCCACAGCATGATGCTGCCACCACCATGCTTCACTGTAGGGATGGTATTGGCCAGGTGATAAGCGGTGCCTGGTTTCCTCCAGGCATGACGCTTGCCATTCAGGCCAAAGAGTTCAATCTTTGTTTCTCATGGTCTGAGAGTCCTTCAGGTGCCTTTTGGCAAACTCCAGGCGGGCTGTCATGTGCCTTTTACTGAGGAGTGGCTTCCGTCTGGCCACTCTACCATACAGGCCTGATTGGTGGAGTGCTGCAGAGATGGTTGTTCTTCTGGAAGGTTCTCCTCTCTCCACAGAGAAACGCTGGAGCTCTGTCAGAGTGACCATCAGGTTCTTGGTCACCTCCCTGACTAAGGCCCTTCTCCCCCGATTGCTCAGTTTGGCCGGGCGGCCAGCTCAGGAAGAGTCCTGGTGGTTCCAAACTTCTTCCATTTACGGATGATGTAGGCCACTGTGCTCATTGGGACCTTCAATGCTGCAGAAATTTTTCTGTACCCTTCCCCAGATCTGTGCCTCGATACAATCCTGTCTCGGAGATCTACAGACAATTCCTTGGACTTCATGGCTTGGTTTGTGCTCTGACATGCACTGTTAACTGTGGGACCTTATATAGACAGGTGTGTGCCTTTCCATATCATGTCCAATCAACTGAATTTATCACAGGTGGACTCCAATCAAGTTGTAAAAACATCTCAAGGATGATCAGTGGAAACAGGATGCACCTGAGCTCAATTTTGAGTGTCATGGCAAAGGCTGTGAATACTTATGTTCATGTGATTTTTTCGTTTTTTATTTTTAATAAATTTGCAAAGATTTCAAACAAACTTCTTTCACGTTGTCATTATGGGGTATTGTTTGTAGAATTTTGAGGAAAATAATGATTTAATCCATTTTGGAATAAGGCTGTAACATAACAAAATGTGGAAAAAGTGAAGAGCTGTGAATACTTTCCGGATGCACTGTAAAAAGCTAAATCAATATTTGGTGTGACCACCTTTGCCTTTAAAACAGCACCAATACCTGGACACAGTTTTTCTTGGTTGTTGGCAGATAGGATGTTCCAAGCTTCTTGGAGAATTCACCACAGTTCTATTTAAGCTGTCTCTATTTAGACAGTCTCAATTGCTTCTGTCTCTTTATGTAATCTCAGACTGACTCGATGTTCAATGGGGGGCTTTGTGGGGGCCATGACATCTGTTGCAGGGCTCCCTGTTCTTCTATACTAATCTTTTCTATTTGCAAAAGTAATGTTTGGAAATCTAACATTTATATTTCCTTTTGACGCACTAAAGCTGAAGATATAAATAACCATATTAAGACAAATGCTTTTGTGAAACATCTTATGTTAAGACTTTTGCACAGTTCTGTGCATTATTATAAAAAAAAAAATTATTTTCATAATATATTTTTCTAAAAATAAAATAATAAAAAGAAATATTGAATTATATATTCAATATAAATTAAAAATAAAATTAATAATAATTAATTCTATCCCAAAAAATAAATAAATATATTTGTCAATAAAAACATCAATAATGTCATTCTCTCTAGAAATAAATTAATAAAAAAGAAAACTGTATAATTATATTCATAAATTAAAATAAAAACAAAATATATAAAAAATATTTTATATTTTATATATTTAAGTCTATATAAAATACAATAAAAATATAAAAGTATATATATTTATATACATACATTTAAATACTAAATAATACATCAATAAAGATAAAATAAATAATACTTATAAAAAATATCTATATAAATATTTTGTCAATGTATGTCCCTGGTCTTATTGCATACTTATTGCATCAGTGCATATTACTCTAAAGAAAAGTATAAATTTTAAAATTGTATTGTACTATTTTCATCTCTGAAATGACTTTTCTCCTCTGCAGATGTAAACAAGGCAGTATGGTGGGCAAAAAAAAAAAAAAAATACTGACCAATAATTCTACAGCCTAAAATCTAAAATCCAACCAAATCCTGATAAATAACATCAAGTCCCATCCTATATTATTTTCCTCTAAACATTCTATTTCACTCTAAAGTTCATCACATTACAAAAGTTAACTGTGTAGATGACGTTTCATGTTGTCTTTCAAAACAACATCTGATTTTTCTGCACAGCATGATTCCTTTGCTATCCAAAACATGTTCTGCGTAATTACAGTGTTACGTGTATTTGTTTGATCTGTTTTTCGATCTGGTAGAACTGACCAGATGAAGCTGCTCCTGGGCTGATGGTCAGACACAGATGGGTTGTTGGAGAACTGAAAGGCTGTATGGACATCAGTCGAGGTGTGTCTGCCGTAATGAACCCTAACGGTGAGGCGGGCTGATGGAACTGTATCGCCAAGATACTCAGCCAATTTACAGGTGATCTGATCTCCAAATGTCTCACTGACAGAGAGAGAGAGAGAGAGAGAAATGAACAAAGAATTAACCAAACAAATGCAATATCTGGCAATCATTTCCAATGATGACATACTGCACTCACACTCTGCAGAGCACGTCACCCACGGTGATGTGAAGATCTTCTTTAGAAGCTGTGTTCAGGCCAATCCCAGTGACGGTGAGGATAGTTCCACCCACTTTAGGACCCCGATCAGGGGACACAGTCTTTGCTATGGGATCCTAAAGAGACAAATATAACCTTGAGAATATGACAAATCTACATATTTCAGATAAATGTATGTGTGAAATCATACTGATCTCACACAGCAATGTGGAATCGACCAATCTGGCTGTTCATTTTGTGATTGTTATCTGGAAATTCAAAGGGAATTTCATTTTCTGCATTTTTGGTCAATTTAAATGTCTATATTTAGTTTAATTACATTTTTATTAAAATTAACATTTCATTTTTATTTTACTCTAAAATAAATAACATTTTAATCTTACTTTAATGGTACTCAAATTTCATGCACCAAAATCATATTTTTAGTTGAATTTTTCACCCTATCCATAAACCTTAGAAGCTGTTGTTGCTACTTCACCTTTAAATCCATATGTAATCCAAACGTAAGAAACATGTTTACCTAGTTTTGATTGGCTAACCTCATCGTATGTGAAGTATGTCTCTTCGTATGTCATCCTTTAGAGTGGGCCAAGGTCATACGTTAATGTTCTCATGTAGTGATGTCATAACCATGACGGAACTTTGCATTGTGAACATCAGATTATGTTTAAAAATTCATTAAACTTTTATTTTAAAAGACTTTTAAAGTTCTTTAAGTTATGTTCATAAAAACTTTTTCGATTTACATTTTTTACAATTAATAAAAATTTGACTAAAATTTTAATACTATACTGTAGTAATGATGGGCACAACAGCTGTAATAACCCTGCAGATACAGACACACTTTGGACATTACCATTTTCTTGTAATGATTACATAATCCCAGGAAATGCATCTTCACGCTGTCCGAGACACATCAATCTGCTGAACAAAAGCTCACCCTCAGCATTTCCCTGAGGGCACGAAAGAGACGCCTCACTCCGAGAAAAACTGATGCAATCAATTCTGCCAAAGCCGTCAGCCGTGGAAACACAGCCCATAATTATTACCACTGCACATCACCACAGGGTGACCAGCGACTGCACAAAAAACTGTGACAAAATGGCTCATAATTGCATACCGGATCCAGAGAGCTCTGTTGGACTTGTACAAACTAAACGTTTACAAAGTTCTCCAAATGTGATCTCAAATTGTTTCACAGAATTAAAGAGTTAGTTCACCCAAAAAGGAAAATTCTCCCATCATTTACTCACCCTCATGTGTATGACTTTCTTTCTTCAGCAGAACACATTTGAAGAAAAATAGAAAAATATCTTAGCTCAGAAGGTCCTTAAAATGCAAGTGGATGGTGATCATACTTTTGAAGCTCCAAAAAGTACAGATAGTCAACATAAACATCATCCATATGATTCCAGCGGTTAAATTAATGTCTTCTAAAGAGATACGACTGATTTTGGTGCGAAAAAGATCAATATTTAAGTACTTTTTAACTATAAATCATTGCTTCCGGTCAGCAGAGGTATGCCCGTGTGAAGTAATAGCATTGGCATGTTCACGCAAGAACTGGCGCATGTGTGACACATCCGAAAGAGTAGCGCTGTTTACAACTGAGTAGGAGGAACGCTGTACAGAAGCTTAGCTGGTTTTGGTTTATATCTGTATTTGTATCTGTTTGTTTACTCACAATGGTGCATTTGTGTGCTTATCCTGGATGTCTCAACAGAGAGAAAAACGAGAGATAACGTCCGTAACATGTCAACACGAATTCTTCACACGAGAGACCGCATGAACTCTGCGCTCTCATGAATGCATATACTGTTGCTGACCAGAAGCGATGGTTTATAGTTAAAAAGTACTAAAATATAGATATTTTTCACACCAGAAGTTATCGTGTCGCTTTAGAAGACATTAATTTAACCGCTGGAGTCGTATGGATGATATTTATGCTGACTGTCTGTGCTTTTTGGAGCTTCAAAAAGTCTGATCACCATCCACTTGCATTTTATGGACCTATAGAGCGGAGATATTTTTCTATTTTTCTTCACATGTTTTCCACTGAAAAAAGAAAGTCATACACATCTGGGATGGCATGAGGGTGAGTAAATGATGAGAGAATTTTCAGTTTTGGGTGAACTATTCTTTTAAGTTCATGTGTGTGGTGCATGCTGTGTAATGCATGTTCGTGACTCACCCTGTAGGTAAACTGGACATGTTTAGTGGACACTCCTTTTTTTCCACTGCCCACCTCTATCTCCACCTCGCCAGTTTTGTAACGATTTGCCGGACCGATTTCGCACACCACACTGTAAAAAAACATAAACAACAACAGGGTTATTAAATAGTTAGGGCTAATTGTTTTTTTATTTTTTATCTTAAATGTTTTTCTTGTATCCATATTGCAATCACTTTGACATTTAATCATGTGCAATTCAATTTTCAATAGATAAAATGCTAATTCTTGATACCAGTAAACACATCTACACTAGTAAAGCGTTAATTCCTGATATAAAAAATTATTATTGATTCCATTCTTGATTCAAAAATGGAATTTCAACTTGTAAAAAACAAATAATGACATCTGTAACTGCATTTTCACAAGTACAATTAAAATTTCACAATGATCTGTCATTCAGTCTTGTTCAAAACGCAATTCCTCACTAGTTGAAATTCCAAATACACACATCAGCTATGTACTTCTTACTTGTAAAAACAAGTATTGATTATATCAATAATTACTTTGTTCCTAGTGCAAAAGTCCATTCCTAATATCAGCATTTAAATTGCAACTAGTCCAAATGCTAGTTTTTGATAACTGGAATTTGTTAATTTCAGATTTTTGGAAATGGGATTCAGATATCAACTAGATATACACATAGATTAGCACACATTTTGTTGTTGGCTTGACAAAGTAGTTTAAAAGTTTGATGGTTATACAGACATTACAGTAAAACAAACAACCAGCAAGCTAGATAAAAAGCCAAAAAGATAGACAGTCCACAGCATGTTGCTAGGTGTTGCTAGCATGTTTTAGCATGTAGCAAGGCATTGTTAGCATGTTGCTAAGCAATGCTAGTATGTTTTAGCTGGTAGCTAGGGTGTTCTGGCTAGTTGGTAGGCATTGATAGCATGTTTTAGCTGGTTACTAGTAGTGGATTGTTGCTATGCCTTGCTAGCCTGTTTTAGCTTGTTGCTAGGGTGTTATGGCTTGTTGCTAGGCATTGAGACTGAAGCTACTTTAGCTAGCTTAAAGCATATTAAATGCCTTGTGTGGCTTTGTTTACATCTGAATTTTTTGGCAGTTGGAGTTTGAATAGTCTTGGCTCATCTGAACATTTCCTTCAATGCAAATCTATGGGATTTCTCAGAGATTTGATTGTCCACTGTGCGAAAATCGGAAGTCTGATCAATTACAAAAGATATAGCAACTAGAGTCAGAACAGTCTGAAGGTGAAAACTGTGGGAGAAATTACAGTCAGAAATGTTGGTCTCAGAAAAATAATATGTTTAAATAGTATAACAACATGTTGGCTTTGTAAACCTAATAAATTGTAATTAAATATTAAAAGGTTTTCTTAATAGTTACAATCACATTATAGTGAAATTAACATTGTGTGAATGAAGACATACTGCACTATATCTATTTATTTTCCTCAAAAGAAAGTCAGTCAAAGGGTTTGCAGCAATGTGAGTAAATGATGACAGAGATTAAATTTTTGGGTGAACTACCCCAACAGAAACATTTAACAGAAAAGGTAAAAATGAGCAGAAGACATAATTCACTGAGGCAGTGCAAAACATCAGTGTTGAACATAACAGATGCTGTTAATTAACACAAAACCCACAGTTTCCAGATTCATTACATCCAAATCGACCAACTCAGAAAACAGATAGGCTACCCCCAAAACCTGAAACTCCACCTCCCCTGACAGATCATCCTGACAGCGATCTCTGTGAGAGTTTATTCACTGTTCTGAAGCCAAATGCTCCCGTTTCACTGTAAGATCCTTCTCAAGCTTGTTAGCTGCCAAACAAACACTCCATCAGGATGAACGTTCAGTTTATAAACCCTGATGAAGAATTACTGACTCGGCTAAGCCTGACATTGGCTGTGAGAAATCCAAAAACTCTTCTTTGGCACTAAACACAAACACACACACTCTGATTTTCATACAAATCTAACTTTGTTCTACTGGAGGAAGCACAGAAACTCATACATACATTGTGGCAAATCCACTAAACAGTTTAATGTGCTTTATTTCAGCGCAAACACTTCTGTCTTATTCTTCGCAATCCACTATCTGCGCTGGCATAGCACTGCACTGTATTTAAATTAGGTCACTGTTATTAATTTAATACATTTTAATGAAATGATTCATTCTTTTGAGCAGATTATTGTTTTATATGTACTGGTTGAGCCGGTTCACAAAATGGACTGAATGATTCATTCCCTATTCAGACTGATCCAGTCACAGAGGTTCTCGAGTAAACAACTCACTGAATCAATCATGCAATCGATGTGTGTCTCAAATGAGAACTCTTTGAATTGGTCTCTTGATGTTGTCTGATTGAAATGAGCCAAGAACCTAAAGTAATATGATCCTTTTCATTGCAAACATGCCTATTATCGATTGCGCCCTATTCACAAAAGTCAGCGCTATTTGCAGGACGCAATTAATGTTGATGCAATGAAAATCATTTTGGGAAACTTTTACTTCTACTCCACTACATTCCAAAGCATAATATCATCATTTTTACTCCACTACATGCCAAAAAACTTGCAATTCCTAGCTAGTTCAAAGTTAAGAAATAAATAATCGAGATCCATAATCCGATTCATGAAATTATTTGTGAAGAAAGGATCCATTCTTTTGAGACGATTCACTTACAATCTGGTTGAGGCGATTCACAAAATGGATTCAGTGACTGTTCACGATTTAGACTGATCTGTTTGCAGAGGTTCGAGTAAAAAAAATTAGGCTAAATCAATGATGTGTGGAGCGGGTCTCAAGTTAGCAACTCTCTGAATTGATCTCTCAGTGCTGTGCTACTCGAAGCAAGTAAATAACCCGGAGTAACAGGATTTTAAAAGCGCAAACATATCTCCTTTCTATGGAAATTAAGTTTATTATAGATTATGCCTTAGTCACAAAAATTAGCGCAATTTGTGCTATATTATAAAAATTGCACAATTATTGCCAATGGAAAGCAGGCAGTAAACAGAATATTCCATTGATAATGTTCTATTGGAAATGAAGGCAGTAATTCATCACTTCATCTGGAATTGCGCTATGCAAATTATGTTCCACACTAATTTTGTTGGCTGTCAGACAGCACGTGCAAATAAAGGCACATATTCATTTTACGTGAATTCCCCCTTATTATTTCACTCATGTACTAATTCTAAATTCTAGTCACAAGCTCAATATACTGTAAAGTCTTAATCAGAAAATCTAAAAGACATCATTTGGGTCATTCTTGGGGGCATTTTTAAATGTTTGAATTCAAAATAATGATTTTTTAATTAAGCTTTGAATAAACCAGATTTCTCAAACAGGCCATCCATTGAAAATCAGGCCGTTTGGTACCACAGACATCTGCAAACTCAAATGTCCATCAGGAATTTGATTTTCTAAGAGCTCTCGTTCAATACTCAATCCATTTTAGTAGCAAGTAATTTCAGAGTATAGTAAACACAAGGCCACACAGGAATAAAACAAGTTAGAAATGTCAACTTCTGAAGCTGTTACCTGGTTGAGACAGAGTACCGTTCCCCCAGGTGTCTGCACGACACTCCAGCTACCGTGATGTTTCTAATGTCCCCTCTCTGAATTCCTAGGTTCGAGCCCTTAATAGTGACCGCAATTCCCCCTTTCAGTGGCCCGTATCTCGGCGTGATCTGGAATAAATTAAAATTGGAGACCTTAATCACAGGCTGCTCTGAATGACGATCATACATAGATGAGCTGAGATAAGTGATTTTACTATTAAACAGTAAAAAGTGAACTTCCAGTGAGTTATGAACGAAATGAGTGAATGTAGTCTTGCCAGTAATTCAGCCATTCAATAGGAGTCGAAAAGAACATGACCTGAGGTTTCTATTGATTTTTAAATAAGGTCTCAAAGTTGAAAATCTGGAAAGGGGGAATGTGTATTGAGGATCATGTTTTGTGTAATGAGGATTCTGAGTGTTTTGAGGATTGAGTATGGACCCTTTAGATATTTCTGGGATTGGAATTTGGAAATAAACTATAGCGGGGTACATTTCTGGGAGACCACAGCAAATATTATTTTTGTGTTCCCATTTGCTCCAACAGCAAAAGAAGAAATCCACTATTACGTTCCCTGGACTTTTAAAAAGAGGAAAAAATAGAGAGCGGTGAATTACAGCAGTCAGAAGAGAGAAAACTGCCAAATTTACTGTCACTGCCTCAGCAGCTGTATTTGAAACACTATTGCAGCAGTATAGATATTTTGTATAGTGTATACTATTTTTTTCTTAATGCCAGGGTAATAAAACAAAGAGTGCTGGGGAGTGTTTTGAGTATCTTAAGTGTTGTGAGTATTAAGGATTGCGAGTGTACTGAGAATATTGTGAGTATTTTGAGTGTTGATTGTTCAGAGTATCGTAAGAGAGTACTGAGTATTTAGAGTATCGTGAGTATTGTTTTGAGTATTTAGAGTATCGTGAGTATTGTTTTGAGTATTGTGAGCATTGTGAGTGTTTTGAGTATTGTGAGCATTGTGAGTGTTTTGAGTATTGTGAGCATTGTGAGTGTTTTGAGTATCATAAGCGAGTATTCTTAGAATTTGAGTATTGTATGAGTATTGTGAGTGTTTTGAGAATCATAAGTGAGTATTCTTAGTTTGAGTATTGTATGAGTATTGTGAGTGTTTTGAGTATCATAAGTGAGTATTGTGAGTGTTTTGATTATCATAAGTGAGTGTTTTGAGTATTGTGTATTGTAGGTGAGTGCTGTGTTTTGAGTACCATAAGTGTAAAGCGAGTATTGTGTTTTTAGTATTGTTAGTGTTTGGAGTAGCATTAGTGACTATTGTGAGTGTTTTGAGTATTGTGAGTATTGTGTTTTGAGTACCGTGAGTGTTTGGAGTATCATAAGTGAATATTGTGAGTGTTTTGAGTATTGTGAGTATTGTGAGTGTTTTGAGTACTGTAAATTACTATTATGAGTATGTTGAGTATTGTAAGTGACTACAGTTTGTGTTTTTGTAAGTGACTACTGTTTGTGTTTTAAGTATCAAAAGTGAGTATTATGTGTGTTTAGTCTTGTCAGTATATTGAGTGTTTTGATTATCATTAGTGAGCATTGTGTGTTTTGAGTATTGTGTATCATGAGCACTGTTTTTTTTAGAACAGTGTGTATTAAGAGTGTTTTGAGTACCGAAAGAGAGTATTGTCTTCTGAGTATTGTAAACATTTGGAGTAGCATTAGTGACTACTGTGATTGTTTTGAGTATAGTGATTACTGAGAGTGTTTTGAGTATCATAAGTGAGTATTGTGAGTATTTTGAGTATCATAATGAGTATTGTGAGTGTTTTGATTATAGTGATTACTGATTGTGTTTTGAGTATCATAAGTGAGTATTGTGTGTTTTGAGTATCACGTCTATTGTTTGTGTTTGAATTCAAAAGTGACTTCTGAGGGTTTTTAGTATTTTACAGTGATTTAATTTTTTTAATTACAGTATTTAAATAATATCTGATGAATCCTTCGATATTGTGTGTAGCAGTGGAGACTCACATCAGTGATCTGAGGGTCGGGACACTCCTCGGGCTCTTTAGAAGCACAGAGCTGGTCGTACACACAGGAGCTGGTCTGTGTGCACCAAACACACTGATATTTCGGGTCGGCATTTTTACACAGGCTGCAGTCTTCACGTCCCAGAGAGCAGTTATACAGAGTGACTGAAACAGAAAAGAAATTAAGTTTTTAAAAGGAGCTTATAAGCCTGCAGAAAAAAAAAAGCTCCAACCAGCCTAAACTAGTTGGCTGGTTTAAGCTGGCATAGCAGTTCTACTGGTCTAGCTGGCTACTCACCATGGCCAAGTTGGTCTGGCTAGAATCCTACTCTGCCAAGCTGACAATTACCCCAAATCCCTCTAAAACTAGCATAAAGACCAGATCTGGGAGACCAGCAAACCAGTTTAGGCTGGCTTAAGCAGTTTTTTTTTTCAACAAGGAATGACAGTATCTCAAAGCAGTAAGAGTTATTACCATTAAGACTGCTGTCTATCTTCTTTCCGGTATATTTATCCCGTACATGGAACAGAATGCTGGTCTCGTGAGCTTTATCAAAGGAAAACTAGAAAAGAGAGATCAGAGAATGAGTCAGATGTGATTTCAGGAGTGTCTCATTTGGACAAGAGCTTGTCTTAGGTAAAAATATTCCTCTCCGTATCCGCAGGCAGTTTGGCAGCTGAATAGATTCAGTGCTCTCTCTCTTGCTACACCTACAGTTCTCTCCTCATAATAAAGTCTCTGGAAACCTGCCTCAAGGATTTAGAGCTGTGGTTCTTAAACTTTTTCAGGTGGCGGACCCCTTCAACAGTAAAACAAAAACAGAGGATCACCCATGATCCCAAATCTGGCAGAAACTACCACCTACAGTACCTCAAGATAATTACCTACAGTTTTTAGTACTGTACAAATATCCTTTATATTATGAAATTGCATAATCTTTACCAATCCATAATTTTGACAGACAGCTTTGCTCCTATTTCATTGACATTAACTAGACTGCTACGTTTACCTAATGACCCTAAATAAACCGACTGTTCACTAACTAAGAAGTTGGACCGAACACTTACGTACTGCGTCAGCTGTCAGTTACTTTACTGTAAAAGAGACAACTGAAACACTATCAAAAAAGTATGGTAAGAGAATCAGTTAATTAATTGTTATGAGTTGACTAAACAGTCGAATTGTTTAATATCAGAGCTTTTGTTATTTCTTTAAGTCTTTTTTTTTAATCAGCCAAAAGACTATCGTTCACTGACTAAAGGTGGACAGCGGACCACAGTTTCAGAACTACTTACCTAAAGGGACTGGAGAACAATTCAGGCTGGACAATTACCAACAGGGGGAGCTATAATCCAAAACTCCCAGACGAACTATGGAAAATGTAGGTAGGTGTCTCTCTTACATTGGCCATAGGTTCCGAGTCATTTAGCAAGCCTTTTACCCCAAAAGATTTACACTGCTGTAACAATAGTACTCCCTTTGGCAACATGCAGTTAAAGTTGGAGTGTGTACATAACTAACCTCATATCCACTAAAAGAGTAGAAGGGCCCCGTTTCTGTCTTCACATCTTCCTCGAACTTCATCAGCTCCGTTCCGATGGTGAAATCGCGGCCCTGAAGAGTCACAAATAATACAAAACATCCACTTTCTTTAGTCACAACAGATCAGTTTTTTGCCACTTTGGTTGATGGATACAGTAGAGAGAAGAAAATAAATGATGGGTGAAGAGGGGGGAACGAGTGAAGGCATCAAGATCCAGGCCGACTTCAAAATCAAGTCGCCTGCATGAGCATCAAGGCTCAATTTGTCAGATTAACTGCTTTGATGGGAGAAGAGGGAAACATTAGTTTTTGGAAATGACAAGCCAGATTCAAACTTACATCACCTTTATGAGCACCAAGGCTCATTGCGTCAGAGGATGTGGATTTACCACAAGAAAATTATAGAAGATGAGGTGGAAGAAAGATCGGGAAATGACACAAGACCCTACATGAGCACCAAGGATCAACATTTCAGAGCATCTTACCACTAAGCCAAAGCTACGAAACACAAATTTGTTTAGAGGGAAACTACATTATCAGATCATGGCTAAGATATTTCAGAATTATATTAGAAATACAAAAATGCATGAATGTGATTCAAACAAATTATAAAATAAATTCTACAGGGTCACAAAGCCTGCAACCTTTACTTTGTAATCTTGAAGAATCACTCACAATATTCAAAACACTGATGTTTCTCAATACTCAAAATATTTGCACTACTCAAAACACTCACAACAGACAAAACACTGCTGTTTCTCAATACTAAAAACAATCAATACTCAAAATACTCGCAATACTGAAAACACTGATGTTTCACAATACTAAAATACTTGCAGTAATCAAAACACTCACAATAGTCAAAACTGATGTTTCTCAAAACTAAAAACAATCAATACTCAAAACACGGATATTTCTCAAAACTTAACACTCACAATACTCAAAACTCTGCTAACTGTCAATACTCAAAACACACAATACTCAAAACACTGATGTTTCTCAAAACTCTGATATTTGTCAATACTCAAAACACTCACAATTCTCAATACTCTGATATTTGTCAATACTCAAAACACTCACAATAGTCAAAACACTGATGTTTCTCAAAACTAAAAACAATCAATACTCAAAACACTCGCAAAACTGAAAACACTGATGTTTCTCAATACTAAAATACTTGCAATAATCAAAACACTCACAATAGGCCTAGTCAAAACTCTGATGTTTCTCAATACTAAAAAAAATCAATACTCAAAACACAAATGTTTCTCAATACTAAAAATCCTCACAATTCTCAAAACACTGATGTTTCTCAATAATATTTTTTTTTATTAACAATTTTATTGATTCCATATAACCAAAAAAAAAAAAAAAAAAAAAAACATAACAGAATATTTGGAATCGAATTGTATACATTTACAACCCTTCCTTCCGAACATTAACCCCCCCACCCCCAACCCAAGATGTTTCTCAATACTAAAAATACTCACAAAACTCAAAACACTCACAATAGTCAAAACTGATGTTTCTCAAAACTAAAAACACACAATACTCAAAACTCTGATGTTTCTCAATATTCAAAACAATCAACTCAAAACACTCACAATACTCAAAACACTGATGCTTCTCAAAACTTAAAACACACAATACTCAAAACTCTGATATTTGTCAATAATCAAAACATTCGTAAAACTCAACACTGATGTTTTTCAATACTCAACACTCACAATACTCAAACTCTGATTTTTGTCAATCATCAAAACATTCGCAAAACTCAACTGATGTTTCTCAAAACTTAAAACACTCACATTACTCAAAATACTTGTTTCAATACTCAAAACACTAGCAATCCTCAAAACTCTGATGTTTCTCAAAACTTAAAACACTCACAATACTCAAATTTCTGATATTTCTCAAAACTTAAAACACACAATACTCAAATTTCTGATATTTCTCAAAACTTAAAACACACAATACTCAAAACTATTATATTTTTCAATACTCAAAACACTCATAACAATGATGTTTCTCAAAACTTAAAACACACACAATACTCAAAATATGGATGTTTCAATACTCAAAACACCCGTAATACTCAAAACACTTGTTTCTCAAAACTTAAAACACTCAAAACTCTGATATTTGTCAACACTCAAAACATTCAACACTGATGTTTTTCAAAACTTAAAACACTAACAATACTCAAAATATGGATGTTTCAATACTCAAAACACTTGCAATACCAAAACACTGATGTTTCTCAAACATTAAAACTCTTACAATACTCATAACACTTATGTTTCAAAAAACGTAAAACACTCACTGTGACTAGGAGGAGGGCGTGGCTGGGCCGTGAGGATGCACGCCTGGCGCTGAATTGTCCTAATCAGCCGGGATAGTGGATAAAGACGAGCCGGAGGCGCCAGTTCGAGAGAGAGAGACACATGCGGCCGCTGTGTGTGTGCATGTCTGTGGGTTTTTATGTTATGGTTCAGTTTCTTTATACCATTAAAAGTTTACGTTGACTGCTCAGCTGGTTCCCACCTCTTCCTTTCCCTTAAGCAGAGACTTTACCCGTTACACTGGTGCCAAAACCCGGGAAGGAGGGGGGATGCGCAGTCATGGAGTCCTCGCCACTGCCGTCCGCCGGGAAGCGGAGGAGCCATGGCTGTCTCCCAGGGGAGGTGCGGCTGTCATCCGCCAGAGGGCAGAGGAGTGGCTGAGGACCAGGCGACGCTGTGTCTGGGGTCCGGCGAGCAAGTTTTTTCTCTCTCTCTCGCTCTCTCTCTCTCTCTCTCTCTCTCTCCCCACACGCTCTTTCCCTCTCCACCCCCTCCCCTCTCCCAGGGCTCCAGAGAGGCAAGGAAGATCTGCCAGCAGAAGGATGGGCGGAAGGGCAACACCTCCCCTCCAGGAAGGGAGGGGAGTACGTCACGCCGGAGGTTTCCCCGGCCTGAATTGGGCAATGGAGGGGTGTGATGAGGAGGAGGGCATGGCCGGGCTGTGAGGATACACGCCCGGCGCTGAAATGTCCTAATCAGCCGGGAGGGGGATAAAGATGAGCCGGAGGCACCAGTTCCAGAGAGAGAGACACACACGCAGCCACTGTCTGTGTGCGTGTCTGTACGTTTCATCTTATGTTTCAGTTTCTTTATACCATTAAATGTTTACATTGACTGCACAGCCGGTTCCCGCCTCCTCCTTTCCCTTAAGCAGAGACTTTACCTATTACACTCACAACACTCAAAACTCTGATATTTGTCAATACTCAAAACACACACATGCCAAACTTTGATGTTTCTCGCAATACTCGTAGATATTCAAAGATATCAGAGATATTTTATCAGAAATACATATCGCAAAGCCTGTAACCTTAATTAAGTCACCAAGAAGAGCAAAATGTTTGTGAAAAGTAGAACAGGATGTGGAACTCACCTTGTATGGGTCCAAATTAATGCCCTCGAAACTGATTCGTGTTTTGTAACCGACCGGAATAAGGACAGGATCTGGATTCTCGAACCGTGGGCAGCTCTTGACCTTGAACATAGGAAAGAAGGAGAATTCTATTAATTATGCTGTACAGGAAAGTTAGGCGATCTTTAAAACTAGAGAGAATTTGTAGCGTCTGCTGAATTCATTCTAATCTATGGCGATCTTTTGAACGATTCTTCATTTATGTCCTACGTAAATTAATGGACGTCCATTGAAACTGAAAACCCTATTAACTACGATGACGTGGATGAATAAAACAGTTTATTTACAGCTGAAATCTCATACATCCACTCTGACATTGGCGACTGTGTCTAATTGCATAATCCATTTTTTCCATCCATTTTATTTGCTGATTTAGCTAATATGTTTCACATTTAAACACAGCGAGTAAAATTATTAACTTTGTGTCCAATTAATCTGTCATGTGTGGCTGTTCCAGGACGCAGCAAATATCAAACATTGTAGGGGTGGCACTGGCTATATCAACAGTATTTCAGAAAGAGTTTAAAATAAATAAAAAAACTGTCTCAACCATTTTGACTTTGTGGACTAGCTGGATCGATTCAGCATTTACTTGTCTGAACTATCCAGCTCAAAGTAGTAGCTTGTTTTGCATGGTTTCAAGCTGGTCCAAGCTGATCATTTATTGTGGTTAGCTGGTCTAATCTGGTCTAGATGAGCTGGTAAACCTCCTTAGAGCAGCTACAATTTTCCAACAGCCTGACATGTGTTATTTTCAAACTCTTTTATTTCCAGAAGTTTGTCTTCTAAAGACATATGATAACTTTGTGTGAGAAACAGACCAACATTTAAGTTGTTATGGCTTCTGGGTGGCAAGAAAATGTGGTAGTTGCAAGTTCGATGCGCTCCAAGCGATTTAATTTTAAATTAAGACACGCTGACAGTATATTGTAGATTGAATAGACTTATCTCTAACAACTTCTACCTCATTTAACATTTAATTTTTTTCCAAATTCCGCTCAGAAAAAGGACTGATCATCGACACTTTAAGGGCTGAAACCAAGACCAGAATTGATACCTTACAGCAGGAAGTTACAGGGGAATTCCACTCCATGCAGGCGAAGCAAGCAACAATGGCCATTACCATGGCAAATATGGAAATATCGCTCAATTCTCAGCACAACTCCATTGAAGCAATGGAATCTACATTTCTTGCCTTCAAGAGCAGATTCAAAAGTTACAAGAGCAACAACAGGATCTAGAAAATAGGAGCCATTGCCAAAACGTAAGGATAACTGGCACATCTGAAAGTGCGGAGAATGGCAGGCCTACCGACTTCATGTCCGGGTTCTTCGCCAAGGTGCTAGGTGATGATTTACCAGATCTTCAATCAGTAGTGCTGGACCGTGCTCCCCGCGCTCCAGTCCCGAAACCCAGCACAGTTGGTAGGCACAAAGCAATGACTGTTCGCCTACATTACTTCTCCGATAAGGCCAAGATTCTTCAAGCTTCCAGGAAAACCGGTGCACAAATTCATATTTTTCCAGACATAAGTGTGGAGTTGAGTGGCCTTCAATCCCATGAAATTCAAGCTCAAGCAGGATGGGATCTCCTACGGAATACATCACCCCGCAGAACTATGCTTCACCTTTGGCAACACCAACCATTCGTTCAAATCTCCATCGGATGCCAAAACTTTTTTTGAGAAACATATCAAGTCGACAGTAGAGGTACACACTGTCTAAAGGTCGAAATTTTCCAAAATCCTAGAACACCTGCTGATTTATTTATTTTTTCTGTGAAACGCGAGTTTATATTTTCCCGGTTGGGGAGTTGCAATTGGGGTGGAAAGGGGACGGGATACTTGTTAAATGTTTGAATGTTTGTATGTGTACTTGAGCTATAGTTTACAGTGGACCTGTAAACTTCAGACAGGTGTGGACATTTCAGTCTATGGCCCATTAGATGACCATGGATAACTCGATACACAGCAAGTCAGTTGCAGAAAACTTCATGAGCTGGAATGTGAAAGGGGTTAATCAGTTAATAAAACGCGATAAGATTCTTACTCATTTAAAACGTTTGAACGTTAACATAGCATTCCTTCAAGAAACCCATTTTGTATCCTCTGAATATTCTAAGTTATGCAAATCATGGGTTGGGCAATTATACCACTCAGATTTTCAAACGAAATCCAGTGGGCAGCGATCCTCATTATTAAGAACACACCGTTTATTATGAGTAAGGTGCAGGCTGATAAAATGGGAGGTTTGTTATCGTATCGGTTTCATTATATAACGTCCCCACGATACTAGCTAATATCAATGCGCCCAATTGGGATGATGTGATGTTTATGAGGTCTTTTCTGTCCAACCTACGCAATCTGAACACACAAATTAATTTTAGGTGGAGACTCTAACTGTGTATTGCATCCCACTCTGGACCAGTCATCAAAAATACATATAATTTAACTAAATCTGCTATGGCAATTAATACTTTTTGGAAACATATACATCCTCTGATCTCTGGTGTTTCTTAAATCCCAATCTTAAACTGTTTTCTTTTTTTTCCCCAGTTCATCATTCATACTCTTGAATCGATTACTTTTTAATAGATAATCATCTCTTGACTTTAATTGTAGAGTGTAAATATGAATCAACTATCATTTCTGATTACAGCCCTGTAGTATTGAAGCTAACTTTCCCTAAAACGCCTACCCGGAGAACATGGCGCTTTAATAATACCATCCTGTCTAATCCATCCTTTTAATCAATTAAACCAATTATTTATTTTTGTCCCTTAATGATACTCCAGATGTCAGTAAAGCTACACTCTGGGATTCTTTAAAAGCATATTTAAGGGGGGAGAGAAAAACAAGAAACCAGCGCTTGGAATGACCTCATTAGTCAGATTAAACAATTAGATTGAAAATACGCTACTGTACCTACATCTGAGAAATTCAGAGAGAGAGAACAATGCTGCAAACAGAGGTTGATCTTATAACAACTGAACAAAAAAACAACTCCTTCAATCATGTTCGAAATTCTTCATCCTCTACTATAATGACGTCTATCCGTAAATTCATGCAGATGATCAACTGGAACTAAAAAAGCCCCTAAACTTTGAAGAACCTAATTTAGCTCTTTCAAATATGCAAAACTCAACAAATCCCAGAACCTGATGGATTTACGGTGGAATTTTTTACAAATGTTCAGGGAAAAACGAATGCCTCTTTTACTAGCGGTACTTAATGAATCATTCCTAACAGGCCAACTTCCACATACATATTATCAAGCAGCAATTTCAGTCCTACTTAATAAGGGGAAAGACCATCTTAATTGTGGATCATTTTGCCCTGTTTCTTTGTTAGATGTGGACTGTAACCTGTTGGCAAAAGCTTTAGCCTGAAGGCTGGAGAACGTTCTACCTTCCGTCATAACGCTGAACCAGATCGGATTCATTAAGAATAAATTTTTCTTTCTTTAATATTCGTCGAGTGTTTGACATTTATTTATTACCTGGACACTAATCAGCATATACCAGAGGTTGTAATTTCTCTAGATGCTGAAAAAGCTTTTGATAGAGTGGAGTGGAGCTATCTCTTCAGTTGTCTAGAGAAATTCAGGGTGGGTCCGAAGTTCCTTTCATGGGTTCAACTCCTGTATGCTTCTCCCTCTTCTTCTGTGATCACTAATGGCTTTAGCTCACCCTCTTTTCAATTACAAAGAGGAACTAGACAGGGATGTCCCCTTTCTCCCTTACTTTTTACAGTGGCGATCGAGCCTTTAGCTATTTGCTTAAGATCTACATCAGCAATTCAGGGAATTATCAGAGGGGGCAGAGAACATAAATTATCATTATATGCAGACATTCTGCTGCTTTATATTTCAGATCCACATAATACACTTCCTCATGTTATGTTGGTGCTTGAGCGTTTCAGCAATCTCTCAGGTTATTAACTCAACCTCTCAAATGGTGAAGAATTCCCTATAAATCAAGCCGCAAAACATTTCTCCTTTTCTGTTTACCCCTTTAAGTTAACGCCAGATAATTTCACATATCTTGGTGTGGTAGTGTCGAGAAATATTTCAGAGCTGTTCAAACTTAACTTTGCTCCCCTCTTAGAACGTATAAAGATGACCCTTGACAATTGGTCCAGACTTCCCTTATCTTTGGCTGGAAAGATCAATATTATTAAGATGAATACTCCTACTAAATTTTGGACTATACCGATATATATATATATATATATATATATATATATATATATATATATATATATATATATATATATATATATATATATATATAAATCTTATTTTGTGTATTTAAATAAGGTAATATCATCTTTTCTCTGGAACAAGAAACCTCAAAGAATACACCTGTGTTTTTTACTACATCCCAAGGAGTTGGGGGGATGGCTCTTCCATATTTTCAACTTTACTACTGGGCTTGTAACTTGAGAGCCTTTGTGAATTGGCAGAATTCCTACAATACTAATCATATACCTGATTGGGTTGATATTGAATCCTCCGCTTGCTTCCCTTTCTCACTCCCAACCCTTCTAGTGGTGGCTCAGCGGTTAAGGTCAGGGGTTCAAGCCCCATCACCGCCAAGATGACACTGTTGGGCCCTTGAGCAAGGCCCTTAACAATATCTGCTCCAGGGGTGCCGTATCATGACCCTGTGCTCTGGCCCCAGCTTAGCTGGGATATGCAAAAAAAGGAATTTCACTGTATATGTGCAAATGTATAATGTGCGACAAAAATATAGGCTTCTTCTTCTATTTTCACCCTTGCCACTTGGTCTCGACTCGCGCACGTTACATCCTACAGTACGGAATTCCATATGTTTCCATCATGCTTTTTTATTATGGCAAGAAAAAGGCATAGCATCATTTAAAGATCTTTTTGTAGATGGGAATTTTCTTTCATTTACGCAAGTAGAGTCTAAATTCAAGATACCCAAGACTAATTTTTCAGATATCTGCAGGTCCGCGTATATATATGCAAGAATTTCACCTCACTTCCATCTCTTCCTGAACCACATCCAATTGAACAGCTTCTAACTGACAGTTCAGTTCAGAGAGGAACTATTTCTCTTTTGTACATTAAACTGACATCTCTATTGTCAGCTCCAAATAATGTACAGAGAGACAATTGGCAACAGGATCTTAATGTCTGTCTGACTGATGAAGAGTGACACACGGCTAAGTATAGGGTTCAAGGGTCTTCTATCTGCGCCAGACATTGTCTTTTACATTTTAAAGTTGTACACAGAATTCATTTGTCTAGGGCTCGGTTGGCAAAGATGTATTCTTCTATTGACCCGATCTGTACAAGATGCAAGCAGTCTCCTGCTACACTTGCCCATATGTTTTGGTTTTGTCCCAGATGCTTTGTTTTCTGGACACTGATTTTTTTAGTCTTATTCTAAAATATTCAATGTAAATATTTGTCCAAACCATCCGATTTGGTGAAGTTGTCAAAAAGACCGCTCTTTCAAGAAGAGATAGTTATTGCATTGCCTTTACCTCTCTTCAAGCGAGATGATGGATTCTTTTCAATTGGAAACAAGATTCCCCTCCCTCTTTTAAACTGTGGGTTTGAGATGTGTTACAGTTCCTGAGTCTGGAAAGAATAAGACTGAATCTGAGGGGTTCCAGCTCTGAGTTTTTGGTCATGTGGCGGCCTTTCATAAGATATCTTCGAAATCAGCTGTAACTGATGTAGACTGAGTTGGTGCTGATAACTGATTCTGTATATTATTTACCTGTATGTTTCTGTATGTACACATTATTGTATTTTTTTTTCCTTTGTGTGTGTGTGTGTCTGTGAGGTTAAGTGTAACACTGTCTTCTGTGTCAGTACGTGACTCTGTATGTTGTTTTGCAAAATAATAATAATTAAAAAAAAGAATAATGAAGTTGTTATCCAGTATCAGTTGAAAATCTCCCCCTCCACCTTCAATTAGATGATACATAAGCTACTGTAATTGGTTCTTGACATAAAACCTAAAGGTGACACACTATATTTGAATTCATCTTTGATTTGAATGAAATTTCAGAGCTTTGGCAGGGGGGAAGATTTTTTAAGTGAAGAATGACTTAAATTTCAGTCTGTTTCTCACATAAAGTTATCGTATGGCTTCAGAGGACTTAAACTATAGTGTGCACAGGTCACATGGACGCTTTTTTTGATTTAAAAATGTTTTCAGTCACATCCCCAATTCCATTATAATAAACTTATATGGAACAAAGTCATGTAAGTTTGGAACAACATGAGGGTGAGGAAATGATGACAGAATTTGCATTTCTCAGTGTTTTCAGTTTCCTCACATCATTGTTTTCCAAAGTATGCAGTTATGAAGAGTGTTTTCGAAAGTCTCCATTTATGGTGGAGTTTTTTTTAATTAAAGTGAATAAGTGAGGTCGTTGCCCAAGACAGTCAAGTTGGTTTTTGGAACATGGTATCATTTTTCTTGCTGGTCTCAGGAGGTCTGGAATGTCCAGCTGGGTCATAATAAGTGCTGAGTCTCAGGGTTGGTTGGGTCAAAGAAAATCCCATTTAACTTGTTTTTTGATTATTTAATATTAGTTGCTCCAAATGGTCTGAAAAGTAAAAAAAAAAAAAAAAAAAAAAAAAAAAAGCATAAATCGAGGTTGTAGTAAGGCACTAACAGTGGAAGTGAATGGGGAGAATTTGTGTATGGTTTAAAGAAAGAAATGAAGGAAAGAAGGAAAGAAAAGGAAACGAAGCTTATAATTTAATATAAGCACTTGAATTCTTCCGTATTATTTGAGCTGTAAAGTTGCCATTACATCCTCATGGCAACGGAAAAGTAAAATTAAATATAATTTAGTTTTTGACATAAAACTGGTGTGTCACAACATATTTTAACTGAATGAGATATTAACGCTATAAAATAAATTAATATGGGCTTAGACACGAAGGTGGGAAAATGAAAGTATTTTTGTGTAAAACTTGTCATTTAAGTTGGAATGAGCTGCTTTTCCCAGCAGGGTGCAGATACGTAATCACTGAAAAGACAAAAGCATGTGTGTGTTGGGGGGGTTTGGGTAGCACAGCGAGTAAAGATGCTGACTACCACCCCTGGAGTCGCGAGTTCGAATCCAGGGCATGCTGAGTGACTCCAGCCAGGTCTCCTAAGCAACCAAATTGGCCCGTTTGCTAGGGAGAGTAGAGTCACATGGGGTAACCTCCTCGTGGTTGCTATAATGTGGTTCTCACTCTCGGTGGGGGGCATGGTGAGTTGTGCGTGGATGCCACGGAGAATGGCGTGAAGCCTCCTCACACGCTATGTCTCCGCGGTAACTCGCTCAACAAGCCACGTGATAAGATGCGTGGATTGACGTCTCAGACGCACAGGCAACTGAGAATCGTCCTCCGCCACCCGGATTGAGGCGAGTCACTATTATGCCACCACGAGGACTTATAGTGCACTGGGAATTGGGCATTCCAAATTGAGGAGAAAAAAAAAAAAAAAAAAAAGCATGTGTGTTTGTAAGCACACCCCAATTAATTCCCTTGTCAGTACCTGTCTGGGTTTGACTATATTAACCCCGGTTTCTGCATCGTTCCAATCTGTGCAGGTGTGGGCCGCAATGTTCCACTGGCATCCCCAATTGCTGCTTACACAGGAAGTGCAACTAGAGAGAAACAAACAAACGATTAAACTACAGAAAAAGCTGCCAACGACAGAGCTTTCGAATCAGACCTCTAGTTAAAATTTTCATCAGTGTGTAAATGTTTGGTGTAAAAGCATATACTCCCAGTGCACTTCAAATAATAGTCATTCATCAGAAATGTCCCCTGGCTCTTAAAAACACAAGAAGCAGGGGAGGAAAAAAGATGAGAGATGGACTTTCATGTGTGATGAATGGATGAGAAACAAAAGCAATTTCCTGCTCTTGGGAAAAAAAACGTAAGCAAGTCTCTATAGAAGCAAATTCAATTCCAGCTTCGGTGATGCATTACAATTTATGAGTAAACCTCTGTCTCATCGTTACACATGCTCGTATTCATTATACACACACTGGCGTCAGCATAAAGCGGACACACACATTCGCTGACAATAGAAGTGGAGAGAGCAAACGTACGGCGTATTTTCTGCTTTGTGAACTGCAGCTGCGCAATTGTAGAACTTGTATTCACTGGACGCGACCTCCACGCTGCCGTTCACAACGATCTTGACCGGGACAGCCACGTAATCTGTGCACACAGAAAGAGAGGGGGTCAGGAAGAGTTTAGACAATCATAACAGAGATTATTTACATATTGTGGTCTAAAAGGGGCCATCTCATGTAAATGTGGGTAGGGATGAGAATTGTAAGGAACGATTCCGATTCCATAAAGGTTCCATTAATGGTTCTTTTACTACTTCATAGGAAGAAAAAGAAATGCAATTCTTATTGGATTTACTGCCCTTAGAAGTCTGTTACCAAATGATGAGATGATTTCATATTTTAACAGAACAGATTCTAAGTAAGATATTTTATTCAAATATTCATTTTTAGAAAATACCACTAGTTGCAACAAAACTCATAATGTGCATCGTTAACAGAGGTAGGTAGTAATGTGCTACATTTACTCTGTTACATTTACTTGAGTAACTTTTGAGTAAGAAAAAAATACTTTGAGTAGATTTAAAGTGGGTACTTTTTACTCTCAAGTAAATTTCTAATGAAAAAAATTTACTTTTACTTTGTTACAATGGGTGGCGTTCCTGTCGTTACATTACTCGGTCTAATTTTAATTAATGTGTAATTTGAGAGATTATTGAATGGGACATTTACAACAGCGGAAGTTCACATAGCTGCGCGCTGTCACAGAGTGTCACTCAAGCCGAGTCCATCACTACTGCAGCATCAAGCTCTTCAAACAAAGTGAAACACTTTCTTCACTCCGCACAGTGAAAAAAAGAATAGTTTCATCACGCAACACCATTTTACACCAAGACAAGCGGATATTTCAAGATTAACATTGCAGCTTTCAAGTTGTGGCTCCAATCATAACGTGGGCTTTTCTGTGTCATGGTGATGGTCATTTTCATGGTGATTCTGTAAATATGGGTTCTTATGACATAAGTTTTTAAGTGTACATTTTTAAATCAGTGCAGCAATATATCAGTGCGCTTTGTCCCGCGTGTAAATGCCTTTTGTTCTGCTGAACATGTAATTGACAACTGAAGCGCGAATAGACAGTATTTCTGCGTGTGGTGCCCTACACAGACTGCATACTCTGCGTTTAGGGAGCACAGAACTAATGATCAAAATTCTTACGACACTGAAAACTGTAACTTCACTGAACTAACAACTGAAAGCTATGAAATAGCAAAAGTAGGTATTAATAAAGCATGATCTTGCTTTGGTTTATATTTCAGCATTATATATAATGTCCCTGTGGAACATTGTTCACTGTAATAATTACTAGAAATGTTTCCAAACCTCTCTTCTTACTGACAAATTCATCCAGATCTGAGCCCTTAAAGGGATAAGTTCACCCAAAAATGAAAATTCTCTCATCATTTACTCATCCTCATGCCATACCAGATGTGTATGACTTTCTTTCATCTGCTGAACTCAAATTAAGATTTTTAGAATAATTTCTCAGCTTCTTTGGCCATACAATGCAAGTGAATGGGTGCCAACATTTTAAGGCTCAAAACAAATCACATAAGTCAGCATAAAAGTAATCCATAAGACTCCAGTGGTTAAATCAATATCTTCAGAAGCAATGTGTGGATGAGATACAGATCACTTTCACATTCTTCTTCTTTTGTTTTTGGTGATTCACATTCTTCTCTGCATATCACCCTCTGCTGGGCAGGGAGAAGAACTTCTAGCAAAAGAATTACTTAAATTTGTTTCTCACCCACACCTATCATATTACTTCTGAAGATATGGATTTAACTACTGGAGTCTTATGGATTATTTTTATGCTGCCTTTATGTGCTTTTTGGAGCATCAACATTTTACCACCCATTCACTTGCATTGTTCTGACCTACAGAGCTGAAATATTCTTCTAAAAATAATAATTTGTGTTCTGCAGAAGAAATGAAGTCATACACATCTGGGATGGCATGAGGGTGAGTAAATGATGAGATCAATTTCATTTTTGGGTGAACTACCCCTTTAAAGTGATAGCTCAGCCATAATTTAATATTCTGTCATCATTTCCCTACCCTCATGTTGTTCCAAACCCGTGTGACCTTCTGTATTCTGTGGAACACAAAATATGTTAGACAGAATATTAGGAAATGACAGTCTTGGTCACAATTCACTTTTAAAATAAGGAGGAAAAAAGTAAATAGTGACTCAGGCAAACATTCTGTCTAACATCTCCTTATTGTGTTGCATGGAAGAAAGAAAATCATATGGGTTTGAAACAACATGATGGTGAATGATGATAGAATTTCCACTAATAACTATACAAATAATTCTGTAATACATGTTAAATGTGTATTATGAAATGGAATACAGGGGAGTTAACATCCATTATGCCATTTGTGAAAGAAACAAGTTACTCACTACTTGAGTACTCTAACTGGATACTTTCTTATTCTTACTCAAGTAATTATTTATGTTAGCACTTTTGCTTGAGTACAGTTTTTGGCTACTCTACCCACCTCTGATCATTAACTACACATTGTCATACCAACAACCATCCCGCAAATAACTTTTGGTTCATTTGAAGACATACATGATGAAATAAATGACTCACGGTTCAGTAATCTTTGATTTAATTAATATTTTGTGCTGATAAAAGTAATTCAATCAGGAGGTACTGTAGCTCTGCATGTTATTCAATGTAGATTCAAAAGACCTGACTCTTAAAAATCATTCATTCGGGAATCGGGCTACACTTGTCGCACTGAATGTTTTGCACTGTGCATTCAAAAGATGATTAATTTGTTGTGGAATCGGACAACATTGTTTGCATGGTAGGTTCAAATGAACCAGCTCAAAAGAGTCATTTGTTGGGGAATCGGACAACATTGGTTGCACTGTAGATTCAAAAGAACCGACTCATGGGATTTATGCATTCGGGAATCAGACTACACTGGTAGCACTTATGTTTTGCGCTGTAGATTCAAAAGAACCAGCTCAAAAGAGTCATTTCTTCGGGAATCAGACTACAATACATGGGTCGCACTGTAGACTCAAATAAATAGGCCAATGAGATACATTTATTAGAAAAACTTACAACATTGGTTGCACTGTAGATTTAAAAGAACCGACTCATGGGATATGTTCGTTCGGGAATCAGACTACACTGGTAGCACTGTAGATTGAAAAGAACCGACTTGTTAGAGTCATTCATTCAGGAATCAGACTACACTGGTAGTGCTGTATGTTTTGCGCTGTAGTTTCAGAAGAACTGAATCATTAGAGTCATTCCTTTGGCAATCAGACTACATTGTCCGTGCTGTAGATTCAAAAGAACTGACTCATGGGATTCATTCGTTCTGGAATCAGACTACACTGGTAGCACTGTATGTTTTGTGCTGTAAACTAAAAAGAACTTATAGGAGTCATTAATTCGGGAATCAGACTATATGGGTCGCGCTGTAGATTCAAATGAACAGGCTCATGAGTCATTCATTCGGGAAACGGACAACATGGGTCATGCTGTAGATTCAATATTAACTGCTCATAAGAGTCATTCCTTCAGGAATCGGACTACATCGGTTGAGCTGTAGATTGAAAAGAACCGACTCATGGGATTAATTTGTTCGGGAATCAGACAACATCGATTGCGATTATTTAGTTTGTGAATCTGACTACACTGGTCGCACAATTTGTTTCGCACTGTAGATTCAGTAATGGTGTGGCAGTGCCACTGAGTGATAGCTATGGAGTATGGTGTCCCGTCCGCATCGGCGGAAGAATGCATGTTCAAGAACTGTTAACAGAACAGAAAGTCATGAAAATCATTCAGTTCAGGTATTTTTTTTTTAAATGGAACCAGTTTCTGTCTGACGTGAGAATATAGCCCCTTTAATCCCCATATCATTCTGAAATATGACTCACAGAGAGAATGTTCACATATCCACTGTCTTGCTTTTGAGTTGTACCTTGTTGCTCAGGTGTGGGCGGTATGAGATGCTGCTCAGGTAAGCGGCAACTGACTCGTCCGTCCACCATCCTGCCGTTACTGTGATAAGAGCCGAAGACGCAGTTGATACGGTCGGAATCTTTGAGGATCGGCAGCGCTCGGACGTTTATCTCAACCTGTGAGAGATTTTATAAACTTTGAACTTTATAAACGTTTTGAACACAGTTGTAAATATATGAAAGGAGTGAGCTAAGAATATTCAAATTCAATAACAATAAATAAATAAAAACAAAAACAACATTTCCTATTTTAGATTTTAGTATCACTTTATAATAAGGTTCTATTTGTTAACATTAATAAATGCATTAGGTATCATGAACTAACAATGAACAATATATTTTACAGCATGTATTAATATTGGTTAATGTTAATGAATAAAATACAAATGTTCTTTGTTAGTTCATAATTCATTTACTATTTTTGTTTTCTGATACAACCTTTTTGCAAAATTTGAATTTTAGCCTTTATGACACTTATAATCAAAGTCAAAAGGAAATTGCAGAAAGAGCAAATCCTATGAAAATATTTGCATTCAATGCAAAAAAAAATAGGTAAGAATGGATTTCTGAACGATTTACACACAAATGTGTGTGCGCCAGATTCCAGTAAAATTACATTTAAAATTACAGTAATTGACATTTTATTAAAAAACTTCTTTAGTCTCAACACTTTAATCAGTCAAATAAATCCAACAATTTGAATTAACATCAAAACTTTCTCAATAAATAAATAAATAAGCTACAAAAATCAATACACTCATATATTGAAATCAGAGAACTTTCAGAGTGTACAACAACAAAAAACAGCAGCACCTTTAGAAGAGAATTCTAAACATGCCATCAGTGCCCATTGTGTTTCTGCCTTCTGTTCACCAATATGGCCTCATTGTGTGGGAGTCGAGCTCAGCTTTTCTCATAATCAGCGCTGAGCGGTCTGGTTTAAAAATAAGACTGGTAATTGTGTCCGTGACACTCGGCTGGTACCTGCTGGGACTTCAAGCAGCTGAGATTCGGCGGGTGGAAAGACACGATTTTCACACACTGTTGGTTTGGACTCCACAGCCAACCGTTCTTTTCCTCCGCACGGCTGCACGCCGATCTCCTGGTACATCTAACGCAATCAATAAACATAATATTACACTTCTATTGCAATTAAGTAAAACACAATGTAATTCAACACATATGCTCTGGAAACTTATTGTGAAACTTGGTGTTTGTGTCTTTACATTGCCAATACAATTATATTCATATGCAGAGTAAAAATCTAAAATATGGTAAAAAAAAAAATAAAAATTAACAACTGTAATTTTGTAATTATTTTTTTTATAAAATATAGTCATAATTTTTTTTAATTTTTTTTTTATCATTTTATATATGCATAATTTAATGGATAAATATATAAACAACTTTTATCTTTTTCCAAGAAAAATAAGATCAGGACATGTTACAGGCTGGATTCAAACCTGCATCTCCCATATGACCACCACAGCTCATCATGCACTAACCGCTAGGCCATGGCCCGACAAAAGCACCATTTTTAAGTATGCCAAAAACATTAATTTACCTTCCCTCCAGTACACACCAGCCACAATACGGATCTCTCTGTGCCACACACGACTGGCAGTCTGTCTTCAGATGGCAGGCCTGAACGGGCACCTTAGTGATCTACACAACCACAAAATAAATAAAAAAAACAGAGAAATACAGTTTTAACTCACCTGACTGTTCTTACAGTATCAGATGTTAGAAACAGAACTATTCACACAGGACACGCTCTTGCATCCCATTAGCCTATAACCGTGCCTTTTGTTAAATTCCGTGGTACACCGTTTAGCCGTTTTTAACGAAACCCTAATACTGCAAGGGGTCGTTTACAATGAACACATTTTTAAGTTCATCTGCGCTGTTTTTCAATTGGTTTTCTATGTAAGCATGCACTAGATGGACGTTTTTTCACTGTTGCAATTCGTCGAACACTGCGTTTTTATGATGCCTTGTCATGGTAATTTTAACATTAACTTTTAAAAAACGGGTTTCATGGGGGCCTGGGTTGCTCATTGGTAAAATACGCTGGCTACCACCCCTGGAGTTCGCTAGCTTGCTAGTTCAAAGCCTCCAGCCAGGTCTCCTAAGCAACCAAATTGGCCCGGTTGCTAGGGAGGGTAGAGTCACATGGGGTAACTTCCTCATGGTCACTGTAATGTGGTTAGCTCTCGGTGGGGCGCGTGGTGAGTTGAGCGTGGTTGCCGCGATGGATGGCGTGAAGCCTCCACATGCACTATGTCTCCGTGGCAACATGCTCAACAAGCCACGTGATAAGATGCACGGGTTGATGGTCTCAGACGCGGAGGCAACTGGGATTCGTCCTCCGCCACCCGGACTGAGGCAAATCACTACATGACCACAAGGACTTAAGAGTGCATTGGGAATTGGCCATTCCAAATTGGGAGAAAAAGGGGGGTTTCACAGGTTTCATGATTTGTGCTCTGTTCTATTCTTTGCACTGCATCCAGCTTTTTAGTGCAAGAATGAGTTCAGTCTGAACTAAGTCTACTAGAGATTTTTAAACTAGAATCTTAAATTTCTTAATAAATACTGTATAACCTTTATTCAGTTTTAATAAACAACTGGGGTGTCATGATGATTCCGATTGCCGCTGGACTGTTTTTTGGTTTCGATTTCCAATGTCAAAACTACCGAAAGGAGCGCAAAAAATAGAGAACAACAATGATTTCAAGTGTTAGTTGGAGTGAAAATGAGTTTAGGCTCTACTTGCACAGTTGTCGACTGTAATAAAATCTCATTACGCAACTAACATCGGCCCATCGCTTCATGTCATCTACCCACTCGGGTGAGGCACTGTCAAGGATGGTCATCATGACTGTGTAAAGTATCAGCACTGTGAAGCCAGATGTTTATTTGGCAATTTTTTGTATATCATCACAAAAAATTAACACATTATCCGCTAAAAAAATTCCCTGATGCAAGTGAAAACACTGGAGAAAACAGGCTTCTGCTATGAATCATGAAACATTTCCGTGTTCCGGAAAAAGGTGGATATAGACCAAAACAGATTGCACACATTGGAAAGTGTCTGTGAAGTGGTTCGATCTGAGTTAATTGCAGAAAACTGTGGATAAAAGGATAAAAAGAAGGTATGAGCGATTTCAATACATTACTGTCTATAATTACATTACTTTGAGGTTATGGACTCAGCAATACATACACTATACCTTCAGATTCCATTTAGAACATAATAACAAAGGTACATTTCAACATCAACGGCAGATATAACGGTAAAAGGCGCTGGGACAGTTGCAATCATACTTTTCTTGAGGTCAAGGCAACGATAATCAAACAACAGCACTTGTTCAAACCGTGAGTGTACAGTCTGTGATAAATGACTCCAGCCAGTACCTTTTTCTCTGTGGTGATGTACAAGTGCGTCTGGGTTTTGTCAAAGAAAAGGTTCTTGTTTACGTAGCCACTGGTTTTGTAGCCGGGTCCGGGGTTGTACGCCTCTGGCTGACTTGACAAATGTACCTGCGTATGGAAAGAACAATTCACATAGAGAAAGTCACAATGAAAGAAAATATTTACGGGTCACAATATTTCACCCTAAAATAAAAATAAATAAATTATAATAATAACACTTTGCATAAAGAAGATGAAGCCTATTTTTAGGACCATTGTTTGCATTGTGACATTACTTTTTATGCAAATGATCACATTAACCCTAAAATCTCCTTATCGTAATGTGTCCGGATGTTTTCGTAATCCCTATTGTTATCAATGGTGATTGAAAAAAGAAATAAAAAATTGTAATATAATGATTTTTCCTGAAATCTGCATAAATTCAAGGAGGTTAACAACTATTCCCATGATGCATAAATAGTACACAATGTACATAGTATTTATATTATATTGGTAAATAAAATAGTATTAAATATTAGTAAATTTGAGCATTTTTTATACTTTATTCTAAATACTTTTTTTTATAATCTACTTACAATTTTCAATATAATTAAACATTTTTAAATACATTTTACAGTAATTTTTTATTTGTTTTTGCAATATATTAATGATCATTTTTAGCATTATTTTTATGACAATTAAGCACATTTCTGGTCTCAGTTCTGATTATGGTAAATAGAAAAAAAGGTTTTGTCATTACAGTAATAATAATGACAGAAAAATACAGAAAGCGCTATAAAGAAATGTAACGTAACAGGAATATACGGAATTTAAAGAAAAAACTAGAAAAGGAACCCTTGTTGGGGCAGTGTAGGGCGGGTTGGGGGTATGTATATTATGTGCAAAGTGCTATGATGAATAAATACTTTTACATACAATTACAAATACAAAATACAATAAAAATACAATTTAAACATGAGATCTTTTTGATCATATTACAGTAATACAACTGAGAAAACATGCATCACAGTAGTGAGAATGTATTAGCATTATGACATTATTTTGATGAAAATTAAGAACATTTCAAGTCTCAATTCTAAGAAAATTTGTTTAAGTGCCATGAAAATAATGTTACAATGCAAACAATCTTAACGGTCCTTAAGCAAAATAAAACTAAAAATGTATTTTGATTTTGGGGTGAAATATGTCCTAGATATGTTCTTAATTGCTATGAAAATGTCACAATATTGGCTTCATTTTTGTAAAGGAAAATATAGTTTATTTCTTTCGATTGATTTTGGGGTGAAACATGAACTCATGTTCTTGACAGGTTTTGTGACTTTCACCCACAAGCCACATAATGACCACAAAAATTACAACTGTCTCCCTTTACACTACAATCGGCACGACAGGATACAAAACCTAATTTGAGCTCGATTTTTATCCATCTGTCCCTCAATTTCAAATGTCTATTTGACAAATAATCAGTTCATTATCCCTAATATAATGTCTAACATGTTTAGCTGTGTCTGTGGTGGAGAGGCGTTTCCGTGACAGTGAGATCTCTTTCTCTTTCATCTCTCTGACAGAAATTCACTGATTTCAGCCTCTAATTCGTGTACCTGCCAAAGCCTAAACTGCAGTGTTGTGACGTGCATGCTAAAGCAGGTGTGTGACATCAGCCGGTCCACTAATTGGTTGTCTCAAATTTCTAGAGATATACATATCCTTAACACTTCTTTAACAAAGCCAAACGCCCTAAAAGACAGGGCTGCACTTTCCCTTACGTCCTCCTACAGAATGTCAATTTTTGGCTATTTTTTACCTTGTGAAAAAAGCTTGTTAAAGAATTGTTTCCAGATTCCTTTTTATTTTCAAAACACATTCTGTGTTGCTATTCTTATGTAACTAATTCACATCTAGGTCTACAAACTTCCCACATGCTGACAAAGTGGTAAGAAGGTAAAGGTGAAAGTGCCTCGTGAGTGACATTACTAACTTAACTACAACAGTGTAGCGTGAAAACTCTATAAAAAAAACAAAACAAATTATCACATTGTATTGCGGACACAGCTTTACAGTTGCGCAAACTGAGGCAGTAATTAATCAAGCTTTAAACCGTCCCGTCTCTCATATGTAGTGTAAGTGTATGCAAGTACTATTAATTTAAATAAATTGGTTTGTTTGCACCAGTTCAAAAAGAAACGATTCACCCATTTGAATCTCTGCACAGAAGTCACTGCGTGGCATTTTGCGTCATTTTTTGCATGCAAAATGTTTAAATGCTGCTGTTAATACGTGTGTTTTCAAAATAGTTATATTCAAAAAAATAAATAAATATGTATTTAGCATATTTTTTCTGTTCAAAATGTATACGTTTTATCCTGTTACCCTATTCCAGAGTCATTCATTTAAAAATCGACATTTTCAAATATCATTTTTGAGCCAGCCAAATAGTGTAATCTGGGCTGCATTTACCAAAAGTATTGTAAGCCTGTGTAGATCGTAGACACGCTTATACGTATCATTTTTAGAATTACGGGCTTTTTCCCAAAAGCATCATAACGTAAAGGACTATTCCGGGTTCAATAAGTTAAGCTCAATTGAAAGCATTTGTGTCAAAATGTTGATTACAACAAAAATTTATTTTGACTCCCCTACTTTTCTTAATAAAAAGCAAAAATTGAGGTTACAGTGAGACACTTACAATGGACGTGAATGAGGCCAAACTGCAATCGTTAAAATACTCACAAGACCAGGACCTTAAATTAAGCTTATTTTTATTTAAATGCAATATAATTATGTAGGTCTACTATATAAAAATAACTTCAATTACAAGTATTTATAAAGTTACGCAAAAAAGCTATATTGAAATTACAATGCCAGCAGCCATATCACCCTGTAGCTCAAGACTGGTTGCCTACTGAAGCTAAGCAGGGCTGAGCCTGGTCAGTACCTGGATGGGAGACCTCCTGGGAAATTATCCAATACTTAGAGCAGGGTATGCAGGTAGTCAACTGCGCTTTAGAAGAATGGCAGAGCAAAGCGCACATCAAAAGATGTGAAATTCAGACTAGAAAATTGTCAATTTAGTGTTAAGAAACCAACCTCAGGCAAGATGTGGGATGTCATGTGTCTTCTGATAATAGCTTTAACAGAAAAATAAAATCTTTTTTGTGTACACTTGCCTATTTGTATGGCTTTTGCCCTATGCGGACAACAAATGCAGGGTTGCCGGAACGGGAGCGTTCAGGAAGAAAAATCACTGCAGGCAGAGAGTGGCTGAACATGGAGTAAAATTCAGCGGGAGCGTTCGGGTGCTGGCGGGATGGAAAAACAGTCCCACGCGCAGACCTCTATGTTGTTTCCTTAAAGAGCTTCAATGTAGCTAGCTACTTGTTGCTAGTACCTTGTAGTGTAGCTAATATTAGTTATAAGATGACAGGACTACAAGATAGGTGTTGTATAATTATCACTATTTTCACTGTTGAAGAAAAACTTAAATTATTATGAGATTCTAAAATGAAAAAGAAGGAACAGCTGTAATGAGAATAGAAACAGTGTGAAGGAGTGGAATGTCCCCCTCCGAATTCCTTCCCCGCCCTCTCTCTCTCACTCTCAGTATAAGTTTTTGAAGTGTGCTAAAGGCACATCTCTAAATTGTTTTATTTTCTTTTGATTTGATTTTATTGTATATGGAAAATGATGTGATTTGATAATAATGTTAGATACAGTGATATGAAGGAGAGGTTCAAACAACTTTCCTCATCATGATTAATGATTTTATATATTCAGAGGGCAATTTGAAGTTAAGGGTTTATACTAAAGACAAGAGATTCAGTTGAAAGTTCATCTGAAAGAATAGATGTAGGTTCAAATCAATCTAGAGACTATTATTTACTTTTTAAATTAAGCTTCCTAAATGCTTGACAGAGGCTACCTTTATTTTGTTTTGTTCTGCTGTTAGTCCCCACCATGATACATGGTCTTTAGTGACATTTGCTAAAGGAGCAGAAATACAATCTGAATAGAAATTAATGATCTGTAAATAAGTTCAATTTTAGCATTGTTATTTTACCTTTTTTTGTGTGGATTTTCCCCCTTTTTCACCCAATTTGGAATGCCCAATTCCCAGTGCACTTTTAAGTCC